>NC_066537.1:2834600-2927100 GCF_024679095.1 Eriocheir sinensis
AGGCTGCAGGGCATAGTCCACAAAGACTTAAGTTTGCCAAGATTAGAGAAAGAAAAAGAAAGGTAAACTTGTTCTTAGGAAATGTTCAAGATTGACTTTCATTTTGTGCTATACGTAGTTGCAGGGTAACAAGTGACTTCTATTTGTGATATTTGTGTCTCTTGGTGGAGCAGCTAACACGTGTTTCTAACTTGTGATTGCTTGCAGTGTGCTGGCTGGGAGCTATTTCTTTAAAGGAATTCAAATATGCTTTGTTGAACTCAAACCTCATACCTTTATCATCCATCCTGTTTTGAAGATTTCATGTGCCCTTCCATCTCCCTCTGGACAGCCCTGCGAGGTACAGCAGCAGCACTCAGTAGTATTTATAGCATCTTCCATTTAGCGTAACCCGTTTCTGGGTCGTGATCTGTAGAGTCCCTCATAGAGTCCCGACAACCTAAGATTTGGACGCCATTATTGGCCCTGTGTTTTCGCCGCGCTTTTCAAACACTAGCACACGGTCTCGCGGCAAAGACAGGGCCAATAATGGCGTCCAAATCTTAGGCTGTCGGGACTCTATCTATCAAGGGACTCTACAGATCATGACCCAGAAACAGGTTACGCTAAATGGAAAAGGCTATTAGCAGCTAGTAAGATGCATCACTTCCTTGCAGTGTTGGCGACAGCTGCAGTGAGAGCAACGAGCCTGGCGTCCAGCCTCCACACCTGTGGATCCATCATGGCCACTTGGAGCTGAAGAACTTTGACAAGGGTGAGCGCAGCAACTCCCCCAACCACGCCTCCATCATCCAGCACACAGGTGGGTGTCTTCATCAGTCACTGAACAGTGTGCAGCTCATGGGAGTCCTGTCATTTGTGTGGTATTTTTTGTAATATTTGGTTGTTGGTGTTTTGTTGCCAGTCACTGCTGCGTTGTAGCGTGCCAGTGACGCCACACACAACCTTACACAACCCACGGACACTCCAGTATGAGAGTCATCACACATTACAGAGTTTCCATCTTTCTTTATCTAGACACTCCCTCCTTGCCTGCTCAAAGTTTCTCAAAGATCTTTCCCCCCTCTCCCTAACGTACTCTTGCACCCTATCCCTCCATTTCACTGGAGGTCGTCCTCTAGCATTCCCTCCCACTATCTCACTCACATACACCCTTCTGGTCATCTTACTCTCCTCCATTCGCTCCATGTGGCCAAACCACTTTAAAGTCTGTCGCTTCACTTCTTCCACCACTCCACACTTCTTCCCTTCACCCCCACGACACATTCCAAAACTCTCGTACACACTTTCATTACTCATTCCATCCATTCTACTCACACCACAAGCACTCCTCAAATAACTCATTTCCAATGCCTGCACTCTAGACCTCTGACTTTCATTCCAGGCCCTCGTTTCACTTGCATATGTTAGGGTTGGTACTATTATTGTATTTCTCAAATTCCTCTTTGCCTCCATGCTCACACTTATGCCATTCATGATTTGTCTCAAAGACCCTACCTACTGCCCTTTCTCTTATCACTCTCTCCGCTCCATCATGCTTACACATAATATAACTGATCCAAGAGCCGCGGGTCACTCTTCTCAAATGCTCTGAAACCCAGTTCCAGGTTGACCCTGGGCTCATAGAGTCTATACTGTTCTGCACTGTGTCTCACTGACATGGTGGTGTCCAAATGAAAATCCTGTAGTATATTTCTCAAATATCCAGGTTTACCAAGTCGCGTTGCTTGATAAGTCAAGACAAATATTTTGTAGACTATTCGTGTCTTAATGGGCAGCCAATGCAAGTCTATAAGTGCAGGTGTTATAAAATACAAATACAAATACAAATTTTATCAATATAAGGAAATGGGAGAGGAAATGCTAATAATGACCAACTAGACTCCCTTAATAATAATAATAATAATAGCTATGATAATGAACGACCTCTCTCTCTCTCTCTCTCTCTCTCGTGTAATAACATGTAACACGATTGACTCCTTTAAAAACAGGCTTGACCATCACTTCCTTGAATTTAATATTAACTAGAATAGAAAAGCAACGTTTTGGAGCCATCTGATTAATGTAGAATCACTTAGGTCTGTGTGGTCTGATTTTCTATGTATGTAGTTTCTCTCTCTCTCTCTCTCTCTCTCTCTCTCTCTCTCTCTCTCTCTCTCTCTCTCTCTCTCTCTCTCTCTCTCTCTCTCTCTCTCTCTCTCTCTCTCTCTCTCTCTCTCTCTCTCTCTCTCTCTCGTGTAATAACATGTAACACAATTGACTCCTTTAAAAACAAGCTCGACCGTCACTTCCTTGAATTTAATATTAACTAGAATAGAAAAGCAACGTTTTGGAGCCATCTGATTAATGTAGAATCACTTAGGTTTAAGGACAGACCACCTAGTCTGGACCATGGGGTCTGTGTGGTCTGACTTTCTATGTATGTAGTTTTTCTCTCTCTCTCTCTCTCTCACCAACCTTCCCATAAGCTAGGAAGGGAAGGGACAGAAAGGGTCACTTTGGCACTGTAAGCAGGCACTCACTGGCACTAAAATAACATGAACAAGACTTTGGGGAATTAACTGCTAAGACTGGACTCTGTAGCCATCCCTAAGAGCTGAAGGACTGGGTGTAATGAAAGACTATGTTCCCTATTGTACACCTTGCAGAATAGAGTGGGATAGATAGATTAAGCTATTTTTATCCTCTCCTGTCTCTCTCTTTCTTCATTCCTTTCCTGTTGAAGTAATAAATATATATATATATATATATATATATATATATATATATATATATATATATATATATATATATATATATATATATATATATATATATATATATATATATATATATATAACCCCACCTAATAATCGCAGTCCATGAATTTATCCAATCTATTTTTGAATGTGACAATTGTATTGGCACTCACCACATGACTTCTAAGCCTATTCCACTCATCCACCACCCTATTTGTAAACCAATTTTTGCCTATGTCCCTGTTGAATCTGAATTTATCCAGTTTAAACCCATTACTTCGTGTCCTACCCAGTTCTCTTACCAACAAAACCTTATGAATGTCTCCCTTATTAAAGCCCTTCATCCATTTATAAACCTCGATCATGTCTCCACGCACCCTTCGCCTTTCTAGAGAATGCAAGTTTAACTGTTTGAGTCTTTCCTTGTATGGCAAGTTTCTCAACCCCTGAATCATCTTAGTCATCCTCCTCTGCACCGATTCTAACATTTTGATATCCATTCTATAGTAAGGTGACCAGAACTGAACCGCATAGTCAAGATGAGGTCTAACTATTGCTAAATATAGTTTGAGGAAGACTTCGGCGCTTCTGCTGCTTACGCTCCTTGAAATAAATCCCAGTATCCTATTTGCTCGCTTTCTAGCTTGAATGCATTGTGCCCTTGGACGGAGATCAGAGATAGTACCGGAACTTAGGGATCGGACTTACGAGGAGAGACTCAATAGCATGAGGCTCACAACCCTGGAGAGAAGAAGAGAAAGAGGAGACCTGATAGTGGTGTACAGGGTGGCGAGCTGGGTGGAGAATCTGGACAGGGAGGACCTGTGTGTGTGGAGTGAGAGACACACACACACACACTTTAAGGCACTCTGAATAGGGGCCCCAAAACCCCTTCCAGGCTGCCGGCACTTCCCTTGAGGTTCTGGAACAAGCACTGCTGACAGACAGACACACACACCTGACCCTTGGGACCTAAGATGACCTCCACAAACACGTGACATGACCCACACAAACCTAACAGGACTATTTTTTTTTTTTATATACTCGATACTTATATTTTACCTGAAATGACACACAAACACCAATAATGTTCATAATATATATAAATGATATGCCAAAGGGTATAAAAAGTTATATGAGCCTTTTTGCAGACGATGCAAAATTAATAAGGAAAGTGAAGATGGAGGAAGACTGTGAAGAACTGCAAAAAGACCTGGACAGAGTGTATAGATGGAGCCAGTTATCGGAGATGGAATTTAATGCAAACAAATGCCATGTTATGGAAATGGGGAAAAGTATAAAAAGACGAAGGAAAACATACAGGACGGGAGAAGAAAATTTAAAGTTAGCACATGAAGAAAAAAGATTTGGGAGTAACGATGCAAGACACACCATCCCCAGAAAAGCACATAAACATGTTATTTGGAGAAAACTACAGGATGATGCAAAATATAAGGGTTGGATTATAGACTTTTTAACGGAGAGAAATGAGAACAGTAATCAGGAACAATAAATCAAGCTGGACGGAAGTGACCAGTGGAGTCCCCCAAGGATCGGTGCTGGCTCCGATTATGTTTGCAATATATATAATTGACACGACAGAAGGGGTGACAAGCTATATGAATATGTTTGCTGATGATGCTCAACTAATGAGGAGGGTGGCTAATGAAGAAGACTGTGTAGCCTTGAGTCAGGATTTCGATAGAATAAGCGAATGGTCACGCAAATGGGAAATGACATTCAATACAGAGAAGTGTAGTGTGATGGAGTTTGGTAAGAGCAGTAGACGGATATTGGGGAACTACTCTCTGAGTAATGAAAGAATCATGAAAAAACAAGAAAAAGGATCTGGGAGTGACAATAACAGACAAGTTATCCTTTGGAAAGCATATAAATCGGATAACTGGGGAAACATACAATCTTCTTAGAAACATAAAAGCAGTATTTACATATCTAGACGAAGAAATGGTGAAGAAACTAATAACATCGATGATACGTCCAAGACTGGAATATGCAGCGTTAGTGTGGTCACCTAGATTGAAGAAAGAAATTAGAAAGTTGGAAAGAATACAGAGAGCAGCAACCAAACTATCGGAAACTCTGAGAGAACACACTTACCCCCGGTCTCACAGACGCCGAATCACAAAAAAAATCGTAGTACCTCGGGAGACAGCGTTTTCCCCGAATCACTACGAAAATTTGTTTAGCTTTTCATCTCTAGGCGTTCGGTCGACCTCAAGGGCATATTCCCCGAAGTACACCGAACTATTTCCCGAAGTGCTACGACGTACTGCGATGTACTACGATTTCACCCCGATTTTCTCCCGAAGTACGCCGAGTTTTGGAGCCGAAGTACTACGAAGTATCACGAACCACACCAACTGTCCCGATTTGTAAGTACGAAGTACTACAATGTACGACGAACTACACCGATAACTCCGGATCTACTACGAGTTTCAAATCTCCTCCAAGAATTTGCTCCCGACTTTGAACAAAAGACGCACCCCAGCATCATCATGACCAGGTTGGGGCTCTGTGTCCAAGTGGATTGGTGACGCAAGTGGGCTGGAGGAGGGGGTGTCTCCCCGGTAGCAGACGATGACCTCTTCTTGGATCGTCCCTTCACTTTCTTGGCAGGTTGTTCTTGAGTGTCTTCTTGTTGCTCATCATCATCAGGAGAGGCAGCAGCAGCAGCAGAAGACCTTTTCTTCTTGTCTTCTCCCTTCTTGTCCTTTTTCGGTCCCATTGTGATGTGACGTGACTCCTGCAAATTGGAAAAGACTGATTGATGTGCAAAATCGGCTTGCCTTTTAATAATCTTCCCAAATTCGTAATAGAGTAAGGTGGGGTAAGTTGCCCCCCTTAAGAGAGATTGCCTGTTGTAGCCACATTTTTTGCAATAGAATTAAAAAAAAAAAAAATCTGTTGAAATCTTAGGCTAAGGCCTATCTATGGTATATATTATATCCACTCATTATGATTTCCACCTTTCTATAATGACAGTTTAAAAAAAATAATAAAGGGGGCTTCTTACCCCGCATGTGGGGTAAAACGCCCACTGGGTAGGCCTTTTACCCCACTCTGGCTTACAATAATAAAACTCACAGAAACACAAGGAAAATAGTTTTTTCACATTATAAAAATGTGATATGTATTCCCTTTTTGAAAACTATACCCTATAAATCTCTCTTGATGTGAAATATAGGAACACAACCAAATTTGTGTCTCCTAATGAACAATGTAAAACTAAACAATTAATTAATTTTCCAAAAGGTATCCCCTTCTTTTAGACTAGTAATATCAGACTAGCTTCCCTTTCTTCTGAATTTTTGTAACAAAAGGAACATCTACTTGCATGAAAAATATATGGAACTAAATATTCAATTAATTTGATAAAATATGTCCTTTCCGTTGAATATTGATATCTGAAACAGTTAAAAACACCAACTTCCTTATAGTCTCAAACTCAAAAGTGTTCACTTATGGATGCCTTTCGAAAACTTAAACAAATTCTATTTATAGCAATACTGTAATGCCTAATCAGACTCGCAGTTTTGACATACGTACAGATCTAGCCCTACTCCAGTTGTTCATTCTGCATGTACTCATACCTTTCTACATGTTCCGAGGGAGACAAGAAGGGGTGGCGGTGTTGGGATCTTTCTTTTGAATTCTTTTAAGATTCGGAGAAAAGCATCAGAAAGGTGGGATACCTTTGAATCAGTGCAAGTCATCTGTGAAATTGATAGAAGGAAATGCACCTTTATTGTGGTGTATCGACCTCCGGATACAAGAGCAGAGGTCTTTATTGATGAATTTCGCACATTTTTGGAGTCTGTTGATATGGCGAGTGCAAATGTGTTCATCTGTGGTGACTTTAATCTATGGATTGATGATCCTGAAAATTCTTCTGCCATGGCCTTCATTGAGATGATGGACAGTTTCAACCTGATTAATAAAGTGAACGAGATGACTTCTTTAGGGGGTCATGTGCTAGACTTGGTTTTCAGCGATATAGACGGTGATCTAGTGCAAGGGGTGTGTGTTGATGAAATATGTTGTATATCCCCGGTGCATAAATTGGTAACCTTTGAAATTTCATACGTGAGGGAAGCAGTGCAGAGAAAAAAGATTATGTTCAGATTGCGAGAGAATTTTCACCCAGAAATATTGATTAACTCTGTAATACAGGAAATTACTATTAATTGTCGTGAAATCTGTGAACATGGCTCGGTGTTACGTGGAAAATGTGCTACCTGCCTGGTTACGCTATATAATGGTTTAGCTAAAGATGAGTATAACAGCCTCTGTCCTCTGATTGAAAAGGAGATAGTGTTGAGAGATCATGCACCTTGATTCAATGCGGAAATACTGTGGGCAAAAAGAGAGAAGAAGAAAAAAGAAAGACTGTGGCGTAGGCAAAAAACAGATGAGGCAAGAAGAGCATACCAGGAGGCGAGAAACAAAGAAAATCGGCTTGTGATAAAACGTAAAAGAGAATACTATCGGAATAAGGTTGTGGAGGCAGGGCCTAACATCAATAAATTATATAAGGTGCTTGACAGTTTGACTGGAAACAGAAAGGTTAACAAGCTTCTGGATGGTTTCTCGGATGAAGTGCTGGCAAATAAGTTTTTAGACTTTTTTGACAAGAAAATTGAAAGAGTAATCATGAACTTTAGAGGCGACCGCGGTTACCATGGATCCGCTGTGGAAACTCCAGTCCCTGAAATAAAGTTAACAGGCTTTCAACAAGTGGATGTGGCTGTGGTGAAAACTATCAAACACAGGTGAAACTGACGTACTGTGATGACGATCCCTTGCCGATAAGTGACATCATTAAGAATGAAAACCTTAGTGATTTCTTAAATATTATGACTATGATGGTTAACACTAGTATCGAAAGCAAGACTTTCCCTGAGAGTGAGAAAGCGGCGATCGTGAAACCTATCGTTAAAGGTAAACTGGACCCACAGTGTTTAAGTTCCTTTAGACCAGTATCCAACTTGACGTTTCTATCTAAGATACTTGAAAATGTGATCTTAAATCAGCTAATGGAGCATCTACTAGTGGTGCAGGCTTTACCGGATAATGAATCTGCTTACAAGAGGCTTTACTCAACTGAAACTACTCTCTGTTTGGTGGTAAACAACTTGCTTGTGCTTATGGATTAAGGGAAGTGTGGTGTTCTGATTTTGTTAGAATTGAGTGCTGCGTTTGACACGGTGGAGCACAGTCTATTGCTTCAGGATTGCATGAGTATTGGAATTGAGGGTGGTGCGCTGGATTATCTGAGGAGTTACCTTGAGAACAGAACTTACTGTGTGCAAATAGGTAAATCGTTCTCCACTCATAAACTTTTGCAAAGAGGAGTCCCCCAGGGAAGTGTACTGGGTCCAATTTTATTCTGTGTTTATACTATCGGTCTTTCACATTTGCTAAGAAGGCATGAAGTTGACTTTAAACTGTATGCTGATGATACACAGTTCTATTTGTTGCTGAGTGATGTGGAAAACTCTGAAGACAAGCTGAGCAGAATTATGGATGATGTTGGGAAATGGATGAATTCTAAGCAACTGAAGCTGAATGAGGATAAAACTGAATGTTTGATTGTGGGGAAGAACAAGGATCTCAGGAGGCTAGATATTTCCACTCTTCGGATAAAAGATGACACTAGGACTGTAAAAAAGTCAGTCAAAAATTTAGGTGTGATACTTGACTGCACTCGATCATTCAAAGAACAGATCAATCAGGTGGTGAGAACGGCAGGCTACCATCTGAGAAATATTACATTTGTCAAGAAATACCTGGATGATAAGACTTTGAAGATGCTTATATATAATCATGTAAATAGAAAGCTGGATTATTGTAACTCCCTTTATTATGGCCTTCCTAAATATCTGCTGAAGAAACTACAACTGGTTATGAACAGAGCTGCAAGGCTAATAAAGGGTCTGCCCCCCCGTGAGAGAATAACACCTGCACTTATAGACTTGCATTGGCTGCCCATTAAGGCAAGGCTAATTAAGGGTCTGCCCCCCCGTGAGAGAATAACACCTGCACTTATAGACTTGCATTGGCTGCCCATTAAGGCAAGGCTGATTAAGGGTCTGCCCCCCCGTGAGAGAATAACACCTGCACTTATAGACTTGCATTGGCTGCCCATTAAGGCAAGGCTAACAAAGGGTCTGCTGCCCCGTGAAAGAATAACACCTGCACTTATAGACTTGCATTGGCTGCCCATTAAGGCAAGGCTAATAAAGGGTCTGCCCCCCCGTGAGAGAATAACACCTGCACTTATAGACTTGCATTGGCTGCCCATTAAGGCAAGGCTAACAAAGGGTCTGCTGCCCCGTGAGAGAATAACACCTGTACTTATAGGCTTGCATTGACTGCCCATTAAGGCACGAATAGTCTACAAAATATTTGTCTTGACTTATCAAGCAACGCGACTTAGGAAACCTGGATATTTGAGAAATATTCTACAGGATTTTCAATTGGACACCACCATGTCACTGAGACACAGTGCAGAACAGTATAGACTCTATGAGCCAAGGGTCAACCTGGAACTGGGTTTCAGAGCATTTGAGAAGAGTGACCCGCGCCTCTATAATGAGTTACCCGGGGATGTTAAGAACAGTGACTGTCTGGCAATCTTCAAGAAAGTGCTGAAGACTCACTTATTCACTAAATCCTATGACTTAACAAATATGAGGATTGAGGACAACTTTAGGTGCTAATATTACTGTTATAATGTTAGCGGCCCTGTGGAGCGCTGCCACGGCGGCGGACCGGGGCCTGAAACCTCATCAACGGTAACGGTAAACGATATGTGGCCAATTTCTACAACCCCGACATTGGACCCATTTTTCTGAAGGTCTGCTATTAGCAAATAGTTCCCCATACACCAAACAAAGCCATTTGCCAATTTGCTGATAATGTGGTAAAAGGCCTCCCTGTGGGCAACTTACCCCAAAGGCACAGGGGGCCTCTTACCCCGGCAACTCACATATACACAAAATGTCACCATCTTTCCTACAAGTAAGTAGACAGGGTATAATCACATGCAATATGGTCTAGACATCTTAGAGCAAGTATCCATAGCTATCAGGCTAACTCTACAGATCTTTGTCGTTAATTAGGTATCATTAAAATCACTGAAAACTTACAAGAAATTAGTCAAAAAGAAGAAATGTCCCCTTGTGGCCAGAGCAACTGTCCATTGTTTACTCCAGTAGTTCCTGTGAGCACAGAGAGTTGGCGTTGCCTACTTGATCATGTGACTGCTTGAGAAAAGAAAGAAAGAAAGACAAAACCAATGGGGGCCTTTCACCCCAGGGGGGCATCTTACCCCACCTTACCCGACTTTGTAGTACTTCGGTGTGCTTCGGGGTGTTTCGGGATGCACTTCCTAGTAGTTCCGTCGTTGTTCGGTGTTAATCGGCGTACTTCGGAACGAAAATTCGGCTGCTTAGAGATACAATTCGTAGTCCTTCGGTGTAAATCGGGGGTAGCTCGGGGTACTTCGGCGTGACTCGGGGTGCTTCGGGGAGAGAAGTACACGGAATTGGGGCCTGTTTCTCTCCCTAACTACGCCGAATTGACTACTACGAAGTACACCGAAACACTACGAAGTACTATGAAGTACACCGAAACACTACGAAGTACTATGAAGTACACCGAAACACTACGAAGTACTATGAAGTACACCGAAACACGCCGATTTCTTATCAATTCGGGACGGCTTCTGAATTTTTTGGGAAAATTTGCGCATGTTGAAGTGTTTTTGAACCCGAATTGATGCCAATTTGATTCATGAAGTACTACGAAGCTCCCGAAGCTAGCCGAATTCAACCCGAAATTGAAAATTTCAAATTCGGGACCGATTCGGGCTCTGTGGGACCGGGGGGTTATGAGGAAAGACTGGAGAAATTGGGACTTACAACACTGGAGAGAAGGAGAGAGGGGAACTAATACTGGATACAAGAGGGATTGGAGAAACTGGACGGAAGATTTAGTGGTATGTGACAGAAGTGTGACAAGAGGGAATGGTAAGAAATTGAAGAAGAGCGACTGGGAGAGACATCAAGAAATACAGTTTTCCACACAGAAGCACAACAACATGGAACGGACTTGACGAGGAGACTGTGTGTGCAAAAACGATTCATGAATTTAAAGCCAAACTGGATAATAAGCGTTGTAGAGACGGGACAGCACGAGCCTAATACGGCTCTTTTCCTGTATTTCACAACTAGGTAAACTAGGTAAATACCTAATACTAATACTAATGTACGAGTTGTGGAATAAAATGGAAGAAGTAGATAACGAGTCCCCTTATGCAAGAGTTAACCAGCATCTCCATTCTTTCATCCCCCTTCACTGGTAAACTCTGGAACAGCCTTCCTTCTTCTGTATTTCCTCCTGCCTATGACTTGACCTCTTTCAAGAAGTGTATCAAGACACCTCTCCACCCGAAATTGACCTCTCTTTTGGCTACTCTGTACTTTTTACTTTTGTGGAAGCGGGGAGTTGCGGGCTTTTTTTTGTATTCTTTTTGTTGCCCTTGAGCCGCATCCATAGATGTAAAAAAAGAGAGAGAGAGAGAGAGAGAGAGAGAGAGAGAGAGAGAGAGAGAGAGAGAGAGAGAGAGAGAGAGAGAGAGAGAAGATGCATGAGACATTACAACAAAATAATAATAAAAAAAAAAAAAAATGCTAACCTAACTTAAGCTATTCCAGAGTGAGCATGGCCACAGAAACTCGCCTTGCAGCTCTCGCTAGCTTTCTCACTTTCTATGTGCCTGCGACCTTACACTCGCAGCCCTAAATCAGCCCCCTAAAAAGCCCCAAACCAGCCTGTTCTTAAACCCATAGCGACCTGACGACTCCCTCTTAGCCCCTTTCCTTCCCCTCTACTCCTTTCAGCCCCTCAGGCACCGAAATCAGCCCCAAAAATTACCCGTCACTTTTTTTGTCTCTCAGCACTGATAGTAACCTTACAGTCTTATCCCTGCCCTCTCGCCCCTAAAAACAGCCCCTTCAGACCCCAATCAGCCGCAATCACCCACCTCTTAGATCGGCGAGGGCTACGCTGTCTCCTAGGCTTGGGTGACCCGTACTTGATCTTGAGGTTGCAGGCGGGTTCGATCTTAGTATAGGTTGTCATGCAGTTCAGCCTGGGACAGTCCTGGGTTAGCTTGGAGGTGGAGTGTGACGCACCGACGCAGCTCCTCGGGAAGTTTCCAGTGACAAGACTCCGAGGGTGACCGAGATCTTAACCTATGGGGTAAGGGAGGGGTTAGGAGGGGGGTTGGGGGAGGGGTGAAGGGAGGGGAGGAGAAGGAAGGAAGGGAAGGGAAGGGGGAGGTTGAAGAAGAAAACAAATAAGAAAAAGAAAATATATGAAAATAGAATTTATATTATAAAGAAAGAAAAAAATATAAAGAAGAAGAAGAGGAGGAGGAAAGGGAGGAAGGGGAGGAAATAATTATAAATGTGAAATAGTTAAAAATAGTAAATAACTCACTAAAATATAATAAATACATAAATAAATAAATATATATATATATATATATATATATATATATATATATATATATATATATATATATATATATATATATATATATATATATATATATATATATATATATGAGTGTATCTCTCTCTCTCTCTCTCTCTCTCTCTCTCTCTCTCTCTCTCTCTCTCTCTCATTTTCTTATTTTGTCTTTCTTTTCTTACATGCCTCTTCTAACCCTTCCTCCTCCTCCTCCTCCACAGCTATGCTTCCTACGTCTTCTCTTATGGGAGTCCCGATGCTGTAAGGAATCCACTTCTGTGTCCACTCCAGACAGCTGGTATCCACTCTTAGGGGTCAGGTCATGGACGGTGGCTGTGTGACCTCCGACCTGCATGTGGTGACCTGTTGTGACCTGCGCCCGTTGTGGCTCATCTGACCTGTGGATGTGGGGACTTTATTTTTTTGGAGAGATGCGTATGATGCCCTCTAGCCTCCCCAAAAAGCTGCCAAAAGTACAGGCCTGAGATGAAATGTGAAAATAGGGTGAGTTGAAGGGGCGAAAAAAAAAGAAAAAAGCCATTAGTCAGGTTACATTAGGTTATGTTAGGTTAAGTTAGTTTGATTTAATTTGGCATGCTCAGATCAAGTGTGGAAACGAGGGGTCGCGGGGTTCAAAGTCTCCCATTAAGGAGGTTACGTTATGTTAGGGCAGTGTGACCCCTTGACTGTGGATTTCCTACCAGAATACCTCACCAAGCTACAGGAATGGAACAAAAAGTGGCTGCTACAATTCAATGAAGAAAAATGTAAAGTCCTGCACCTTGGGAGGGGATATCCAGCACACCAATACCACATGGGAAACACTCCACTATCCACCACAGAGACAGAGTAAGACCTGGGAGTACATGTTACCAGGCCACCAATGAAGGGATATCCAGCACACCAATACCACATGGGAAACACTCCACTATCCACCACAGAGGCAGAGAAAGACATGGGACTCTGTGTTACCAGGCTACCAGTGAAGGGATATCCACCACACCAATACCACATGGGAAACACTCCACTATCCACCACAGAGCCAGAGAAAGACCTGAGACTGTATATTACCAGGCTACCAGTGAGGGCAAAATCCTTGCCAACCACAGTGGATAGGTTAATTCATCATGCATAATTAGGTTAGCTTAAGTTTACTCCCCTTTCTCAGATGATATGTGAAGACAAGGGGGGGGGGGTGACAAGGCCCCCTGTTAGGTTATTCATGCTAGGGTGAGGTAGGTTAGATTTTTTGGGCAGCAGTGTATTTAGACAGAGGTTTAGGATAGCAGGGGAGGATGTTCAAATAAGTTGGTGTTTGGCGCCAGAAACAGCTGCCTGAGCTCAGCTACCTGATTACTTATATAAACACCAAAATCTACCACAAAAAAATAGTTTGGCTACCCGATTACTTATATAAACACCAAAATCTACCACAAAAAATAGTTTGGCTACCCGATTACTTATATAAACACCAAAATCTACCACAAAAAATAGTTTGGCTACCCAATTTCTTAAATACACACCAAAATCTACCACAAAAAATAGTTTGGCTACCCGATTACTTATATAAACACCAAAATCTACCACAAAAAATAGTTTGGCTACCCAATTTCTTAAATACACACCAAAATCTACCACAAAAAATAGTTTGGCTACCTGATTACTTAAATACACACAGTGGTAAAGGACATGAAATCGGAAAGGAGAATTGTAGAGAGTGGAGTGCCTCGAGGATCGATATTGGCACCAATACTTTTCCTGGTATATATAAATGTTATGCCGGAGAAAGTAAGCAGTTACATGAGCCTGTTTGCAGATAATGTGAAATTGCTGAGACATATAAGAAACAGTAAAGACTGAAATTTTGCAAGAGGACCTGAATAAGATCTGGGACAGGAGTATGAAATGGGAGATGGAATTCAATGTGAATAAATGT
This sequence comes from Eriocheir sinensis, assembly GCF_024679095.1. NCBI lineage: Eukaryota > Metazoa > Arthropoda > Malacostraca > Decapoda > Varunidae > Eriocheir > Eriocheir sinensis. The sequence goes on from NC_066537.1 coordinate 2,848,833, forward strand.
CATGTAATGGAAATGGGAAAAGAGTGAAGGGAGACCAAAATGAACATATAGAATGGGAGATGGAGAAATATTAAAAAAAAGTTCAAGAAGAGAGAGATTTGGGAGTGACAATACAAGATAATCAACAGCCTGAGAGTTGTGTTAATAGGATATTCGGAGATACGAATAGAATGGTAAGAAATATAGGATTAGCATTCCACTACATGGATAAGGATATGATGGAAAAGAATATAACCACTATGATTAGACCAAAATTGGAATATGCATATACATGACTCCAGACAGGAGGCTGCAGAACGCTTAACCTCAGACCTTGCTATCAATTCCGATTGGGGCTGAAGGAACCTTGTGTCCTTCAATGCCTCAAAAACTCAATTTCTCCACCTATCAACTCGACGCAATCTTCCAAACACCTATCCCCTATTCTTCGACAACACTCAGCTTCTTCAACACTAAACATCCTCGGTCTATCCTTAACTCAAAATCTCAGCTGGAAACTTCACATCTCCTCTCTCGCTAAATCAGCTTCCTCGAGGTTGGGCCTTCTGTATCGTCTCCGCCGGTTCTTCTCCCCAGCGCAGTTGCTATCCATATACAGGGGCCTTGTCCGCCCTCGTAAGGAGTATGCATCTCACGTGTGGGGAGGCTCCACTCACACAGCTCTTCTGGACAGAGTGGAGGCTAAGGCTCTTCGTCTCATCAGCTCTCCTCCTGAACACGGGGCCGTCTCGCTATCCATTCAGCCAACGCCTCTTAAATTATCGATTAAAATGGAAGAAGTAGACAATGAGGATTTTTCTTTTCTTTTCACAGCAAAGGAGACAGTTCATGGGCAAAAAAAAAAAAACAATGATGAAAAAAAAAAAGCCCACTGCTCACTGTTCCTAAAAAGAGTACAGAGGAGTAGCTAAAAGAGAAGTCAATTTCGGGAGGCGAGGAGTCCCGACAACCTCCTCTTGAAAGAGTTCAAGTTGTAGGCAAGAAGTAATTCCTACACAAGCACGGTTCAGTATCCTTAAACTCCATCACACAGCAATATATTTCAGTACTACATGTTTTGCATTATTTAGTAGTCAATGATTGGGGGCGTGGCACGAGTACACGTCACGGCCATACGTCATGGCAGACACACATCAGCCCGCTCCCAGTGTCCCAGTTGACATTTGCCTTTTTGATGACTCGCCTTTCTATCAGATTTTGCTGGCATGTCTCTAAAACAACTACCCTAATGAAGCGGAGTAGACACTTGGTTATAGTTTTCCTACTTACATCGGTGTCTGAAACGCAATGTGTTTTAATGCCGTGTCAATCAGCAGCCTAGTTTAGAAGCTATTGCAATAAAACGATATGTTGCAGGCCTTGAAATACAAAGTAAATCACTTCCACACACACACACACACACACACACACACACACACACACACACACACACACACACACATACATAATCACCTTTCCCCCAGTCCCCAGGCTTCCCCTTCCTCCCCCAGAGCAAGAAAGAAGAAAAAAGTAAGAAAAAGGTTAAAATAAATGAAAAGAATAAACTAGAGCAAATCCATGCACACACACACACACACACACACACATACAAACACACACATACATAATCACCTTTCCCCCAGTCCCCAGGTTTCCCCCTTCCTCCCCCAGAGCAAGAAAAAGAAAAAAGTAAGAAAAAGGTTAAAATAAAACAAAAGAATAAACTAGAGCAAATCCATGCACACACACACACACACACACACACACACACACACACACACACACACACACACTATAGTAATCTCTTTCTTCCCCCCTCAGCCCCCTAGCCTTACCCCCCTCACCCCTGGTCAGCTGGTGCAGGATGAGACGTATGGTGGTGAGGTTCCCCCGGCCCATCTCTCCCCTGAAGCAGCAGAAGGACACGCGGCAGCCCAGCGTGGCCTCCCTCAGCCAGCGGTGGTCGTGGTGCAGCCTGGACAGCACGCGGTGGCAGGGACAGCACTCTGCCCCCTCGGCCTCACCACCTGGGATGGAGGGCGGGGTTAGTGGGGGGGAAATGTGAAGGCAGTGGAAGGGGGCGAAGTCATGTCTCCTACACATCCTCACACACTGGAGTGCTGTCATATTTCCTACACACAGTCTGGCACACTTCCTACACAAAACATGTGTCCGGCACATTTCCTACACACACACTGAGTACCAGCGTGTTATGACCCATACTGGTGCCCGGCACATTACAGTCATGATCAAGATCTCCCACACAAAATGGTACCTTCAGCGTGACTACTGGTGTACTGTCACAGCTGCTGCAATGCTGTAATCCCGTGTTTGTACAAAAGTGAAGTGCAAACGTTTGCAAAGTTTTTGCAGAGGAAACAGTTGCGTTATGTAAGAAAGAGTACAAAATGCTGGCGAATATTAATGTTGGATTTTCTTTTCTCTGCTTGACAAAAGTGTATCAAATGAAATTGTAAAGCATGTTAAAGTTGGACTTTGTGAGCACGTTCATCTCAAAGGAACTTTTAAATGAATAACTCAAGCCTGTCATGCATGACAGTTTATGGTATAAATCAACAAAGAATGACCTCCCTTTATCAAATAGAAAGTCTTATTAAAAAGGAACCATAGATGAGTTTTCTGAGCCAAGACCTAGAGTGACTGTTTTGGGTTTCGCAGGGTTAAGTTTAGGTCATCTTCAAACACATGATAGCCAGCACCGTAGGGTATAAATCAACAAAGAATGACCTCACTTTGTAGGGTATCGGAAAAGCCGCCCAAATTATTCAACTATGCCCGTAGAATCAAACCCGGGCTCTCTCAGTTGTGAGCCAAGTGTGCTAACCACTGCACCACGAAGCCCCCTGATGCTGCCTGGTATCTTGGCTGCTGACGTTGGGCTTGCAGGTGGACTCCAGTATCTCATCCAAGGGTACAGGAAGGAAGGGTAATTTTGTATTTCTGGAAATACAAGAGGCTGTCACAACCAAGCTCCATATTATGAAATGTCTCTGGCTCCCATTGTGACTATTTCCCAAGGCCACAAGAAGATTAATGGGGTTTTCACGGGTGCTTGTCCCATTTACGGTGAAGAAGTCATCTAAAACTATCAGCAGGATCACAAAACAGTCCAAGAAAATCCCAACGGCAACTTCTGCCATGAGAGGCTTTTTCAGCAGGCGAACTGACGTACCAAGGTGCTAATTAACACTGGCTGAAGAATGAAAGAAGGAAGATGAAGCAAGAATGAAAGAAGGAGGATGAAGCCAAAATGAAGGAAGATTCTATCTATCTATCTATATCTCCGACGTCTTGCTCCCTCGAGGGAACTTCCCTCCAGGGGGTGGGGTGGGCGCAGCAGAAGTGTCTCAATCTCTCCCTGTTCTGGCACTTCCTCTCAGCACACTCACTCCTGCTACTTCCAACTCTCTCGCTCCAATACTCACTCACCCTACTGATCCACTTCACAGGTGACACCCGCTCCCTCAGTCCTTCCCTCATACACTCTCTTCAAGAATTCACTCTCCCCCATTCTCATCACGTGTCCTAACCATCTCAATGCATCACGCTTCACCACTCCACTCCTTCTGCTGTCACATCCATACCAAATCACTCATACACGCTGTCATTACTTGCTCCACCCCATCCTGACACACACATGCACCTCTTATGTGACTCATTTCCACTGCACGCATTCTCCATTGCTGTGCTGCATGCCATGTCCACGCCTCTGATGCACATGACAGAATTGGCAGGACAATACTGTTCCTTATTCCCCTCTTTGCCTCCATGCTCACACTTCTTCCTTTCATAACTCTCCCCAATGCATCACCACCTGTCTGCCCTTCACTGCTCTTTCCCTCACCTCACCTCTCATACTGCCATGCTTACAAAAAACTGTCCCTAAATATTTGAACTCAGTCACCTCCTCCCCAGCCTTATCCTTCACTTCGTTGTGCCCTCTGCTCTAACTCTGTACGGCTTTGCAAAATCAATGACCTCTTCTCTCGCCCTCTCAAATACCATAACCTTACTCTTTCCAGCATTCACTCTCAGCTTCCTCCCTTTACACACCCTGTCACACTCATCCATTGTCCTCTGCAGCGTCCCCTCATTCTCTGCCAGCAACATTGTATCATCAGCAAACAGGCCCCCAACCAGTGACTCCTCCGTACCTCTCACTTTCAGCCTTGGCCCAAGCTCCCCCACTCTGGCTTTCATTTCTCTTATACAACCATCCATGTACACATTGAAAAGCCATGGTGACATCACACACCCCTGTCTCACACCAACACCAACGCCAAAACTCTCATTGAACTCACAATTCACTCATACAGAGGCACTCGCATCCATATAGAAGGATCATATTCCCTCCAGCAAATGCCCTCCCACACCATATATCCTTAGAACATTCCACAGCCCCTTCCTGTCAGTCCTGTCATATGCCTTCTCCAGGTCCATGAATGTAGCAAACAGCTTTCTGTCCTCCTCTAGGTACTTTTCAACCTGTATTTCCAGTGCAAATATTTGGTCCACACAATCCCTCCCTTTCCTAAACCCCCTTGTTCATCGCCTACACTCTTCTCAGTTATTTTCTTCAGCCTCTCATTCAGAACCCTTCCACACACTTTTCCTGCCACACTGAGTAGACTTGTTCCCCTGTAACTATTACATTCACCTCTGCTTCCTTTCCCTTTGTACAGCGGCACAACAACAGCCTTGCTCCAGCCCTCCAGCACCTCACCCTGTTCCCATGCTGGGCTACACATCCATAACATCCATTCCACCAGGGTTGGCGGTTTAAATCATTTTTTTTTTTTTTTTAATTTTTTTTTTACAACAAAGGAGGCAGCTCAAGGGCACACAAAAAAAGAAAACAATAATAAAAGAAAGCCCGCTACTCGCTGCTCCCAAAAAAGAAACAAAAGAGGTGGCTGAAAGCAAGATCAAATACGGGAGGAGAGATGTCCAGATACCCTCCTCTTGAAAGCGTTCAAGTCGTAGGCAGGAGGAAATACAGATGAAGGAAGATTGTTCCAGAGTTTACCAGCGTGAGGGATGAAAGAGTGAAGATGCTGGTTAACTCTTGCATAAGGGGTTTGGACAGTATAGGGATGAGCATGAGTAGAAAGTCGAGTGAAGCGGGGTCGCGGGAGGGGGGGAGGCATGCAGTTAGCAAGTTCAGAAGAGCAGTCAGCGTGGAAAGATCGATAGAAGATAGAAAGAGAGGCAACATTGCGGCGGAATTTAAGAGGTAGAAGACTATCAGTATGAGGAGGAGAGCTGATGAGACGAAGAGCCTTAGCCTCCACTCTGTCCAGAAGAGCTGAGTGAGTGGAGCCCCCCCACACATGAGATGCATACTCCATACGAGGGCGGACAAGGCCCCTGTATATGGACAGCAACTGTGCGGGGGAGAAGATGGCGGAGACGGTACAGAACGCCCAGCCTCGAGGAAGCTGATTTAGTAAGAGATGAGATATGAAGTTTCCAGTTGAGATTTTGAGTTAAGGATAGAGCGAGGATGTTTAGTGTTGAGGAAGGTGATAGCTGGGTGTTGTCAAAGAATAGGGGATAGTTGTTTGGAAGATTGTGTCGAGTAGATAGGTGGAGAAACTGTGTTTTTGAGGCGTTGAAGGACACCAGGTTCCTCTTCCCCAATCGGAAATAATAGTAAGGTCTGAGGCTAAGCGTTCTGCAGCCTCCAGCCTTGAGTCGTTAAGTTCCTGTAGGGTGGGTCTTCTATTAAAAGAAGTTGAGTAATGCAGAGTGGAATCATCGGCATAGGAATGGATAGGACAGTTCGTTTTGGAAAGATCATCAATGAACAACAGAAAAAGAGTGGGAGATAGGACAGAACCCTGTGGGACACCACTGTTAATAGATTTAGGGGAAGAACAGTGACCGTCTACCACGGCAGAAATAGAACGGTCAGAAAGGAAACTGGAGATAAAGGTACAGAGAGAAGGATAGAAACTGTAGAAGGGTAGTTTGGAAAGCAAAGATTTGTGCCAGACCCTATCAAAGGCTTTTGATATGTCCAGCGCAATAGCAAAGGTTTCACCGAAACGGCTAAGAGAGGATGACCAAGAGTCAGTTAAGAAGGTTAGGAGATCACCAGTAGAACGCCCCTTGCGGAACCCATACTGGCGATCAGATAGAAGGTCAGAAGTGGAAAGGTGCTTTTGAATCTTCCGGTTAAGGATTGATTCAAAAGCTTTAGATAGACAAGAAAGTAAAGCTATAGGACGGTAGTTTGAGGGATTGGAGCGGTCACCCTTCTTAGGCACAGGCTGTATGAAAGCATACTTCCAGCAAGAAGGAAAGGTAGATGTTGACAGGCAGAGGCGAAAGAGTTTGATCAGGGAGGGTGACAGCACGGAGGCACAGTTTTTAAGGACAATAGGAGGCACTCCATCAGGTCCATAAGCCTTCTGAGGATTGAGGCCAGAGAGGGCATAGAAAATATCATTTTGAAGAACCTTTATAACAGGCATAAAGGAGTCAGAGGGGGGAGGAGTAGGAGAAATATGCCCAGAATCGTCCAGAGTGGAGTTTTTAGAAAAAGTTTGAGAGAAGAGTTCAGCCTTAGAGATAGATGAGACGGCAGTGTTGCCGTTAGGACTGAGGAGTGGAGGGAAAGATGAAGAAGTGAAGTTGGAGGAGATGTTTTTGGCTAGATGCCAGAAGTCACGGGAAGAGTTAGAGAAAGTAAGGTTTTGGCATTTTCTATTAATGAAAGAATTTTTGGTTAGTCGGAGAATAGATTTGGCACGATTTCGGGCAGAAATGTAAAGTTCATAATTAGCATTAGTTTGAAGGCTCTGGTACCTTTTGTGAGCTGCCTCTCTATCATTGACAGCACGAAAACAAGTGTGATTAAACCAAGGCTTTTTAGCGTGAGGAGTAGAGAAAGAACGAGGAATGTATGCCTCCATTCCAGAGACAATCACCTCTGTGATGCGCTGAGCACACACAGAGGGGTCTCTATCCTGGAAGCAATAATCATTCCACGGGAATGGAAAAGTACATCTCAGGTCGTCCCACCGAGCTGAAGCAAAATGCCAGAAGCATCGCCTCTTCGGTGGGTCCAGAGGGTGTACAGGAGCGATAGGACAGGATGCAGAAATAAGATTGTGATCGGAGGAGCCCAACGGAGAGAACAGTTTGACAGAATAAGCAGAAGGGTTTGAGGTAAGGAAGAGGTCTAGAATGTTGGGCCTGCCTCCAAGACGGTCGGGAATACGTGTAAGGTGGTGGACCAACTGCTCTAGGTCGTTGAGGATAGCAAAGTTGTAGGCTTGTTCACCAGGATGGTCAGTGAGAGAGGATGAAAGCCAAAGCTGGTGGTGAACATTGAAATCTCCTAGGATGGAGATTTCAGCGAAGGGAGAGTGGGTCAAGATGTGCTCCACTTTAGAATTCAAATAGTCAAAGAATTTTACATAGTTGGTAAAGTTAGGTGAGAGATAAACAGCACAGATGTATTTAGTAATAGAATGACAATGAAGTCTTAGCCAGATGGTAGAAAATTCAGAAGAGTCAAGGTTGTGGGCACGAGAGCAAGTGATGTCGTTGCGCACGTAGGCGCAACATCCAGCTTTGGATTGAAATTTAGGATAGAGATAGTAGGAGGGAACAGAGTAGAGATTGCTGTCAGTAGCCTCAGAAACCTGTGTTTCGGTAAGGAAGAGAAGGTGAGGTTTAGAGGAGGAGAGATGATGTTCCACTGAATGAAAATTAGAGCGAAGACCGCGAATGTTGCAGAAATTGAGAAGAAAGAGGTTCGAGGAGTTATCAAGACACCTCTCGGGTCGGCAGCCAGAAGGGGAGTCCTCCCTGGGGGAATTTAGGTCCTTCCCCAGGCGGGACCTGAGGCTTGGTGTAGGTGCGCCATTTTGAAATTTTAATTTTGGGAAAAGGTGTATATGTTGTGTGAATGTAGTGTGGTGTGGATAAAGAGAGGATCTGTCTTTAGAGAGCATGCTGAACTACTCTCCGGTGTTGGTGAGACAATAGGGAAACGGTTAGTGAGGACATGGGAAGGGTCTTTGGAGGGCTTCAGCTCCTTTCTCACCTCCCATATATACCTCACCGGGAGTGGCTTGCGCCCGTTCGGTAGGTGTCTTCCTACCTACTCCAGCCAATTGGTTTAAACCAAATGGTTTAAACCAATAAAAAAAAACCAGTGGTTTAAACCAACTAACAAAACATTTTTTTTTCTTTTGTGTGTATCTTTGTTAGTTTCATCAGTATTGTGGTTTTAACTATATGTAAGATTTTAATTATGTACAGCAGGGTTGGCGGTTTAAACCAGGGGTGTCAAACTCAAAACCCATGGAGGGCCAATTCATGCTCTGAAGTGCCGTCATGGGGGCCAACAAGGGTAGAAAATACATTGACAAGATTGAAGTTACCGTGATAACGCGGGCCATTTATGACTATCCCGCGGGCCATGAGTTTGACACCCCTGGTTTAAACCAAAAAAAACATCAATAAAACCAGTTTTTTTTTGTGAATCTTTTTTAGTTTCATTAGGTATTGTGGTTTTAATTATATGTGGTTTTATTATTTTTTATAATGCACAGTCATTTTACTAACACCAGGATGAAAACGTCAGTTGGTAAACTCAAATCTTCAGTCAAATACTGTAACTCAGAGTAACTGAAAACATAATTTATATATATATATATATATATATACATATATATATATATATATATATATATATATATATATATATATATATATATATATATATGTATGTATATATATATATATATATATATATATATATATATATATATACATACATATATATATATATATATATATATATATATATATATATATATATATATATATATATATATATATATATATATATATATATATATAATGTACCAAATTATGTTTTCAGTTACTCTGAGTTACAGCATTTGACTGAAGATTTGAGTTTACCAACTGACGTTTTCATCCTGGTGGTGTAATTTTCCAGTTGCATGCTACAAAAACAGTTGTAAGAGAGAGAGAGAGAGCTTTCCTTTTTTTTTTTAAACAATTTAGCTGGCAAATATATATATATATACATAAATATATATATATATATATATATATATATATATATATATATATATATATATATATGTATGTATGTATGTATATATATATATATATATATATATATATATATATATATATATATATATATATATATATATATATATATATATATATATATATATATGTATGTATATATATATATATATATATATATATATATATATATATATACATACATATATATATATATATATATATTTTTTTTTTTTTTTTGCCACTTCACTAAACAGCAGATAAATTGTTTAAAAAAAACAAACAGGAAAGTGCCCCCCTCCCTCTCTCTCTCTCTCTCTCTTACAACTGTTTTTGTAGCATGCAACTGGAAAATTAGAAGAGGTCTTTCATGTTTTACTACTCTTTAACATTGCAATTAAAAAGCATGTTAGAGAAGCTGCATTTTGCCTCTTTTACAGACTGTATGAAGATCAAATGAATATTTTGCTAAATCCATCTCTAAATCTATCTATAATTCATTTTCAAACTCATATATGTATATACGGATAGAATTACTGGAATAAACATACTGAAAAAAAAAAAGTGGTTGAAACAAAAAAAAACATGGTTTAAACAGAAAAAAACTGGTTTAAAAAAAAAAACATGGTTTAAACCAAAAAAAAAAAGTTTAAACCAAAAAAACATGGTTTAAACCAAAAAAAAACTTTTTTTTTTTTTTAAACATTGGTTTTAGCCAATCCTGCATTCCACAACTACCCCTCCTCCATACCTCAACATTTCTGCTGTTATGCCACCAGCTCCAGGGGCATTGCCTACTTTTAACTTGTTCATTGCCTCCTCTATTTCACCTCTCTGCACCCTCCCCTGTGGATCTGGCCGCCCTACATTGATCTTTATTCCTACAAGGAGGAAAGGAAGAATGAAGGAAGAATGAATGAAGATGAAACAAGAATGAAAATAGGAAGATGAAGCAAGAAGGAAGGAAGCAAGAAGGAAGATGAAGCAAGAAGGAAGATGAAGCAAGAAGGAAGGTGAAGCAAGAAGGAAGATGAAGCAAGAAGGAAGGAAGGAAGGAAGGAAAGAAGATGAAGCAAGAAGGAAGATGAAGCAAGAAGGAAGATGAAGCAAGAAGGAAGGAAGGAAGGAAGGAAAAAAGATGAAGCAAGAAGGAAGATGAAGCAAGAAGGAAGGAAGGAAGGAAGGAAAGAAGATGAAGCAAGAAGGAAGATGAAGCAAGAAGGAAGGAAGGAAGGAAGATGAAGCAAGAAGGAAGATGAAGCAAGAAGGAAGGAAGGAAGGAAGATGAAGCAAGAAGGAAGATGAAGCAAGAAGGAAGGAAGGAAGATGAAGCAAGAAGGAAGATGAAGCAAGAAGGAAGATGAAGCAAGAAGGAAGGAAGGAAGGAAAGAAGATGAAGCAAGAAGGAAGATGAAGCAAGAAGGAAGGAAGGAAGGAAGGAAAGAAGATGAAGCAAGAAGGAAGATGAAGCAAGAAGGAAGGAAGGAAGGAAGATGAAGCAAGAAGGAAGGTGAAGCAAGAAGGAAGGAAGGAAGATGAAGCAAGAAGGAAGATGAAGCAAGAAGGAAGGAAGGAAGGAAGATGAAGCAAGAAGGAAGATGAAGCAAGAAGGAAGGAAGGAAGATGAAGCAAGAAGGAAGATGAAGCAAGAAGGAAGGAAGGAAGGAAGATGAAGCAAGAAGGAAGGAAAGAAGGATGGAAGATGAAGCAAGAAGGAAGATGAAGCAAGAAGGAAGGAAGGAAGGAAGATGAAGCAAGAAGGAAGATGAAGCAAGAAGGAAGGAAGGAAGGAAGATGAAGCAAGAAGGAAGATGAAGCAAGAAGGAAGGAAGGAAGGAAGATGAAGCAAGAAGGAAGATGAAGATGAAGCAAGAAGGAAGATGAAGCAAGAAGGAAGGAAGGAAGGAAGATGAAGCAAGAAGGAAGATGAAGCAAGAAGGAAGGAAGGAAGGAAGATGAAGCAAGAAGGAAGATGAAGCAAGAAGGAAGGAAGGAAGGAAGATGAAGCAAGAAGGAAGATGAAGCAAGAAGGAAGGAAGGAAGGAAGATGAAGAACCAAGAATGAATGAATGAAGGAAGATGAATCAAGAATGAGCTTAGAAAAATGAGATTATATTAAGTAATGAGATTAGAAAAATGAGATTAGAAGAATATATAAAAAGAAAGAAAGGAAAAAAGAAAGCAGAGAAAAGAGAAAAGGGAGATTAAGAAAATATATATAGTAAATAGTTTTGATGAAGAAGAAAAATGAGATTAGAAAAAATATATTAATCTTGTTTTGGGTGAAAAGAAAAATGAGATTAGAAAAAAATATTTAAAAGAATGGAAGGCAAAAAAGATAAAATGGAGAGAAAAGTGAAAAATGAGATTAGAAAATATATTGAAGAAACATGAGATTACAATAAGAAATGAGACAAAAAATTAGATTAGAAAGAGTAGGAAAATGAGATTAGAGAAATGAGATTAATAAAATGAGATTAGAAAGAGTAGGAAAATGAGATTAGAGAAATGAGATTAATAAAATGAGATTAGATTTCATATTCAGAAAGATTTTGTCAGTAAATTATGATGATTATAATCCACAAGGGTCTGCTGAATAACCTGTTCCTGACCTAACCTAACCTCACCTGACCTCACTATTCCACCTCTCCATAAGTACCCTTCTGTTCCTGACCCTTACAAACAAGGCAGCTCCTGTGAACCTAACCCCATTTAACCTCACTAGACTATGCGAAGAATACAACAATCTGGTGGCCTTGATTCCACCTCTCTCATGTGACAAATAAGAAAATAATAACATAGGGAATCTTCAAGAAGGTGGCAGACCTGTACAAGGCAGCTCCTGTAAACCTTACGCCACCTAACCTCACTCTCCTACGCACTGAATATCACAATCTGGTAGCCTTGGTTTCACCTCTCCACCTCTGTCTGTCAAGTTCCTTCTGTTCCTGACCTGTACAAGGCAGCTCCTGTGAACCTAAACCCCCCTCACCTCACTTTCCTATGCACTGAATATAACAGTCTGGTAGCTTTGATTCCACCTCTCCACAAGGGTGTGTTTAACACCTACGCTGCGATTGGCACGGATTTCACCTTCACTGTTGGCCTGGTAACATATAGTCCCAGGTCTTTTTCTGCCTCTGTGGTGGATAGTGGAGTGTTTACCATGTGGTATTGGTATGCTGGATTTACCCTCCCAAATGCATGACTTTACATTTTTTTCATTGAATTGTAGCAGCCACTTGTTGCTCTACTCCTGTTGCTCGGTGAGGTCTTATGGTAGGAAATCCACAGCCAAGGGGATAAGTACCCTTCTGCCCCTGACCTGTACAAGGCAACTCCTGTAAACCTAACCCCACCTAACCTAACTCTCCTGTGCGCTGAATATGACATCCTGGTAGCCTTGATTCCACCTCTCCACAAGGGTCGGTTAAGTACCTTTTCTTCCAGGGGACATACTTCCAGATGACTGGCAAGGCCCCTGTCCTGAGCCTGGTGGTCTGGCCGGTGCGGTCAAAACACTTCTCTTTCTTGCTGCCGGTGACAGCGATCCGCCTCTTATGCAACTCAGGGGCTTTCGGAAACCTGGAAATACAAGAGAGAGAAGGAGAAAGCTGAAAGTGAATGCTGGAAAGAGTAAGGTTATGGTATTGGAGAGTGCAAGAGAGCAGACCATTGATTTTGCAAAGATGTACAGAGTTAGAGCAGAGAATGCTATGAACGGTTGTATGAGAGAAATGAAAGCCAGAGTGGAGGAGCTTGGTCCAAGACTGAGAGGTACAAAGGAGTCATTGGTGGTAGGCTTGTTTGCTGATGCTACAGTATTGTTGTACAGCACAGAACAGTTGGCAGAAAATTAGGGGACGCTGCAGAGGACACTGGATGAGTCTCATAGGGTGTGTAGGAGGAGAAAGTGGAGAGTGAATGCTGGAAAGAGTAAGGTTATGGTATTTGAGAGGCCAAGAGGGCAGGTCATTGATTTTGCAAAGCCGTACAGAGTTAGAGCAGGGAGCACAGAGAGAATGGAGGAGGTGACTGAGTTTAAACATTTGGGGACAGTTTTGTGCAAGCATGGCAGTACGGAAGGTGAAGCAAGGGAGAGGGCAGTGAAGGGCAGACAGGTGGTGGGTTTATTGGAGAGAGTTATGAGAGGAAGAAGTGTGAGCATGGAGGCAAAGAGGGGAATAAGGAACAGTATTGTCCTACCAACTCTGTCGTATGCATCAGAGACGTGGACATATTATTAACCCTTAAACGATATGTATTGTTTTCACAGAATGGCCCCTGGAAACGGGTAAAAACAGCTGCTATTTTTGTTGTTGTTTATTCACTTTGAATGAAGTGTCTTAAATCATTGAACACAGCAGTGAAATCCAAATTGTGATATGTTGTGTAACAGTCACGCTAGAGCGTATGGAATGTAGCCAGGGTGTGGTCTGTCGGCACTAAACACTGGTCTGGGCAGCGTGGAGGGCCCCTGCCCAGGACACAAAACATGTCAACACAGGCTGGCCACAGTGGCGGCATGCTGCACACTTCCTCCCTCTCACAACAGAATGTCAATAATATGAATTGTTCTTTACACTGGAATAAATTAGACATCATCTACTCACTCACTTTCAGTCCTCCTCTGTTTCAGGCGAGGGAACACACCCCTTACGTGTAGCCTTTTCACCCTGCACCATTGTCATGGCAGCACTTGCTGGCCGAGAGTGCAGTACAAATAGTGAAATAACACCATCACTATCTAAGTCACTCTCACTACTGTGTCACTACTCACAATGCTTTCATCACTGTCATCCTTGTGCTCAGAATAATCTTCACTCTCTATCCTGCCCTTTCCTCTTGATGCGTCACCAGGTTTCCCTGTGTTTTCTTATCATAGGGTTCCAGGACTGCTCAGTGAAGACTAATGATCTTATTTCAAATCCACGAGGGTCAGATATGCTGCAGACAACTTGGCAAGTCACATAATCTGCCAAATTTGATGTAAACATTCAAATTAGGGGCATGAAAGAGTCTGATTAAATAAACGATGGCCATAACTGTGTGGACCGTGCTGTGTGTGCTTAAATAAACGATGGCTGTCGTTAACCTCTTGAGAGCCTTACTTAATCCAAGAAACAAATAATAATAGTGTCAAAGTAAAGGCCGGTGGTGGTGGCATCCACTGCATTCGTGTAAAAAAGTAAAAAAATATAAAAAGTAATAGTGTCCAATTAAATGGTGTTGTCCACTGTAACTCACATGTGGAAGGTGAGCTTGCAGTCCACAGTGTTCCTCCTCTTACAGCCTGGCGCACACCAGGAGGCTGCCATCACGCTGCGTCAGGACGCACTCGGCTTCACCTCTGGGCTGACCTGGAATACCAAATACTGGTTACTATTCTGTCAAACATGATTATAATTTATTCACTTTTTATTCATTTTACAGTAAGGGAGGCAGCTCAAGGGGTGAAAAAGACATCACAAGAAACAAAAAGTCCTGCACCGTCTTGGGATACAAAATAGTGGTTAATAATCTGGCAAATAGAGGTTAATATTTGCTTATCTTTATGTATCCTTCTGGTGAGGAAGAAAGCACAAGGAGTGGAAAAGAAAGTAGCTACAAGAAACACTAAGGCCTGCCCTGTCTTTGCATACAAAATAGTAGTTCATTATCTGGCAAAGACTGGTTAATACCATTTTTATTTATTTATTTATTATTATTTTTTTTTTTTTACGTGTTAGCTTATAGCGCCGGTAGGCTTTTTCAGGGGCCTGGTGGTCGGCCCAAGCCCGTGATCGCACAGGCAATTGTTTATAGTGGCGTGTTATGCACCTGTACAAGTGTCCTGTGCATCATCAATCCATATCCATCTATTCTTGGCTCATGCTATCCCCCGGAGCTCATTCACGATTCATTTGGACGGTGCTTCTAAAGTCATGATTGACAGATGGTCTTCAGGACAGCATGGCGAATAGTGGTTCATATAATAGCAAATAAGTAAGTTGTACCTCTCTCTGCAAGCTATTTTGCGGCTGCGAGCTAATTCCCACAAAACTGGCTGGCACACCGCCCACCTTTACCTTTAGTGATAGTTTAGAGTCAGTGCTCGTCAAAGGTGTCTCTTCTCTGTCTCCTAGTCTCATGGTGGTCATATTTATCTTTAAACGTTGACACATTCTGAGGATGGTGTAAGAGAAGAGAGAGTTGATGAGAACGGTGAGAGGGAGACAATTGAAAATTTTCGGCCATGTAATAGGGAGAGGATTGGTGACTTTGATTATGACTGGAATGGTGGAAGGAAGTAGAGGAAGAGGAAGACCAAGAGCAAATTAGATGAATGGACTGGTGAAGCTGGCACGAGGAGGAATGGCATGAGGGCAGGTCATCAGAGCTGCGAGGGACAGAGGAAGATGGAAGGCCATGGTTGCCGACGTCCTGGAGGATATGGCACAGCGTTGAGTTGAGCTGACATTTTGGCTGGTGACAACATCTTCAGGGAGACTATTCCACTGATCAATAATTCTTGTGGTAAAGAAATTGTTCCTCTGTGTTGTTCTGTGATGGGCTTTGTTAGTGTCTGGCTGTGGCCTCTGGTGTGGTGTTGAGTTGGCCCTGATTGTTGGAGAAAATATCCGTCACTGACTGAGTCAAGGCCGTGGATTACCTTGAAGGTTTGCATCATGTCTCCTCCTCTCCTCCAGTGATGTCAGGCCAAGGCAAGTCAGCCTCTCCTCGCAGGGCAGGCGTGACACCCTGCCAGGCCGCCCCGGCACTCACCGTCGCCACCTGGCCTGTGCTGAGGCCCACCTGGCCCACGCGGCACCCCTCACTGAGCCAGCACAGGTGTCAGCTGGTCCACGCCGCGCCGCTGTCACCTCAGCGCCGACACACGAGGCCAACACACTGGCCATTACTCCCTCCTTCACCCTGACACACGCACGGTCACCCCAAGACCGTAAGCAAGACGTGCCAGACTCCACTTTCCTCCGCCTCGCCTCTCAAGACACGCCCATTGCACACGACTTCCACGCCCACACACACACCCAAAGAGACTATATACGAAGAGATAGTGGTATGTAGTAATTCCTCGGGCGTGCGGAAGTAGCGCCATCTATTGCAGCCCACCAAAAACGTCACTTTTCAGGGGTAGCTTTACTATTTTGAAGTACCTGCCACAGCACCCTATCCGGCCTTTACTTGTTTTTTTTCATTATTGTAAAATGATTTTACTAATGGGGTAAAGAAAAATATATTTGTTCTTATGTTTTGTTAGGTATTATCTACACTATATCAATTTGTTATTTTAGGAAAAATATGGTGTAGAAAGCATTTGCTATATATATATATATATATATATATATATATATATATATATATATATATATATATATATATATATATATATATATATATATCTATATATATCTATATATATATATATATATATATATGAGTGTGTGTGTGTGTGTGTGTGTGTGTGCAGCAAACATATCCAGTGCTTTAAATACAAGCAAAGCATACAACATTCTATGCATGCTAAATTACTATAATGCCTTTGCAACTGTGGTAACCCGGATGTCACACTGGTCCTGTGTCCCAGGGTAATGGGTTCCCTAACACCACAGGCTCAAGGGCCAATGTTACGGAGATGAGCACCGAGGCCACGCGCTGCTACAGCGTATGCCCCCAACCGTACCTTTACCTTTTGCAACATGCTCTTAGCTGAGTAAAAATATCATACAAACTGTACAAGTGCCAAATAATGGCAAGCATTGCATACTGTTTGACAGGGCAGAGAACAAAAGCTTCTAAGCATTACAGCTGAAATAGACAATGGGAGACACTCAAAGCTTGTTAACTGAACATGACCCGATTTATAACAGACAAAACCAACAATGGTGCGTTATATACAATAAAAACTGTATAAAAATGTTGCAAGGCACATCAATATAAGAGTAAGGCATCATAAAACATGCTGAAATACATGATGGAGGACATCAAGAAGGTAACACATGAGTTGTCGTAAATGGAATGCAATAACTTGGTGGTCCTGGGAGACAGCCGAGCCGGGAGGTGAAAATGGGATGTAGGACACGGTAAGATCTCACAGGCTCTGACCTTGGTGTCAGGGTCATGAAGATATTAAGCTCAGTAGGCACAACTATGCAGCGGAGGCACATATGACAAAAGCAAATGAGGCAAAATAAGACAACTCATAGTGTAAGAAAATAGCAGGAAAGTTATGCTGCAGTATGTGACACACCAAATTACAGGGCAGAGAGTGATATGTATTTTATAGGCTACATCAGTAAACATGTAGCATTTATTGCAGGAACCACACATTAAAGTTGGATGTAATAAAATATATGTTTTTAGCACACATTAAAGTTGGATATAATAAAATCATTTGATATGAAACTCCTTGAACTGGCCAATCAAACAAACCACTCTGTCCATCCCCCACCCCCTCAAAAAAGCATTATTTTTCACAAGGTTTAAGAGGCATTAGTCAAGAATATCAACTGCCATTACATTTTGTCAGAAAAAAAAATCATACCTATGTGATTATGTATATCCTATAAAGCAGAAAAAAAATTGCATGCTGTAATACAAACAAGATTACTCCTGGAAGCCACATTAATGATGCCAGACACGTGATGATAGACACTTAGTGTGATGAAATTACATGCTGTATTTCACATTATGAAACCAAGCCAAGTGTCACTGCAGCACATATTAGGTAAGGCAGACACCAAAAACTTGTTACCTGAACAAGATTAAACATAACAGGCAAAATTCACAATAAAGCATTGCATACTGTTGGGTAGGGAAGAGAACAAATGCTTCCAACCATTACACCTGAAATGAACAATGGCAGATATTCAAAGCTTGTGAGCTGAACAAGATCTGATTTATAATAGGCAAAACCAACAATGGTGCATTACATGCGACATCTGGCAGGGGCGCATTCCTTGCATTACAACTGGAAAGTGGCAGACACCTAAAGCTTGTTAACTGAACAAGATCTGATTTATAACAGGCGGTGGCCGACCTGGTAGCGTACTGGGCCCACTTTCACCGCGTGATGGACGACGCGGGTTCGAATCCCCACGCTACCACTCGGATTTTTCAGTCACCGCCGAGTGGCTTAAAACTACCCACATGCTGTCCTGAAGACCACCCATCAACCCGGACTCTAGAGGAAGCCGTCCAAGCGAATCAAGAACGAGTTCCGGGGGGCAGCATGAGCCAATGCAAGATGGCGCCACTATAAACACTCGCCTGCGCCAGAACGGGCTGGCCCGACCATCAGGCCCCACCTGGAAGAAGCCTTGGGCCGACCATCAGGCCCCACCAGGAAGATGCCTACCGGCGCAACAGGCAACGACGTAAAAAAAAGGCAAAACCAACAATGGTGCATTACATGTGATATCTGGCAGGGAAGATAAATGATTCCTTGCATTACAACTGGAAAGTGGCAGACACCCAAAGCTTGTTAATTGAACAAGATCTGATTTATAACAGGCAAAACCAACAATGGTGCATTACATGTGATATCTGGCAGGGGAGATAAATGATTCCTTGCATTACAACTGGAAAGTGGCAGACACCCAAAGCTTGTTAATTGAACAAGATCTGATTTATACCAAGCAAGCCCAACAATGGTGCATTACTTGCAATATTTGGCAAAGTATATGGAAAAATATTCTTGGCGTAACAAGAGTAATACTAAATAATGGCAAATCCCATGAAGTTTCTCTTCTTTTGACAAAGCCTGTGCTCTTTGCTGCAGGGCTGTCAGAGTGTTTGCTCCAGCCAACATTTACTGAAATACCCCTGAGTCATAAGTGAAGTATTGAAACAGAAGGCAAGTGAAATACTGTGCTTAGAAATCTATTAGCATTTGGCCTTTGATAGTATAAGGCCAGAGCAAACCTCCTCTCTTGTAACCCATATCTCCTACTAGGCTTAGATCTTGGCATCTTGCAGCATGTTGAACCTGACCTCAGAAAAAATCCATCCCTATTGGATCTAAAAAATTGCTGGCTCTGGGCAAAAACTGCCCAGGAGTTGTAACAGCCTGGGCTTTGAGCTGCCTTGCCTCCCGGTGCAGACGGCAGACAGTTGTGTGCAGCAATTTTCACTTTTCATGTCTGAAAATACATGAAAAAATATTTAATCACAATTAATCACATCTAAATAATAAAATATGTGCATGTAATTGCATTATTTTCAGTGCTATAAGGACAGTGAATCTAAGCATTGACATTATGTCTGCACGCCAGCTTCGATGGAAGGCTTCACTTAGATTGCTTGACAAGAGTAATATTCTCAGGAGAGATGGGGGAGAGGATACAACTGGAGACTCTTGACAGATATAATGTCAAGATCTACAAGCACCCATTTACCATATATATCTTTGATGTTCAGTCCATACTAAAACATTTGTCAATGTGTTGCCACACTAAAAATATAAAAATTCCCTGTTTCTGCAATGTTAGTCATATCTAAGCCCTGCTAAACCATCCAAGTGAATCAAGAATGAGTTCCGGGCGGCAGCATGAGCCAATACTAAATGGCACCGCTATAAAAAAAAATTGGCTGCATCATGACGGGCCTTGGCCGACCGCCAGGCGCCTGAAGAAAACCTACCGGCGCAATAAGCAGGTGCGAAAAAAAAAGAAAAAAAAAATAGGGGGGGGATCACATCAGAAGAATGGACAAAGGTTTGTTAGTGGCACTTCAAGGTTATGCTACCTCTTCAAAGATTGGCCAGTCATGGTTTAAAGTGGAACAGGATAAACAAGAAACAGGTAGATATCTGTGGACACTACTGTTACTATCAATTGCCAGCCTATGGCAAAATTTGAACCTATGCTATCAAAAACATAAGACCCATATGCTGATCACTCAACTAATCGTAACGGTACTACACCCATAGAAACATAATAAAGAGTTTAAATATATCATTCAAAATGTCAACCTTTTTACATACCTTTTTTTTTTTTAAGATATGAAGCCTACTGGTGTAACAGTTAAATATTGAACTCAATTTGTATGCAGAGATGTGAAGTATGTTATTAAGCTGTAATGTTTCCAACACATTAGTTGTGATCAAAGCAACATGGAATAGTAACTAAAGAGGATAAATTATCACTGAGAACAAGAGGTTCCTTACTATATTGTGGTGAGCTTGATGACCGAGTCGAGTTTCCTCCAACCCCATCAAGTTCACACCCTGTTGAGAGGCAATTTTTTAATCAAAGTGAAAAATGGATGCAAATGGTCACTAAAACAAGTTATTTTACTTGGTGTCACAAATTTGGGCAAAGAATTTAGGGAAGGACTCCCGGACTTGGCGTCACTGATGAGGTAAATGATCTCGTGCACTCATTGGGCTATAATATATACATTGTTATAATGTGTATTATTGTCTTGTTACTATATATTACCTACTGATAATGGAAATACATGTCAGGATCAATCATCAAATACAAGGAAAAAAGAATCATGTATGGAAATTGTGAACTTTTAAGTTCATGTAACAAACAAGGTTTATTATACACAAAAAGGTTGGATACTTCAGATATAAAAGATTTTTGGATATAACATCACCCCCTTCCTCTATATTGGTTCTTTAAAGCAAGGGTTGACTACAGCTGATTATTATTTGCGGCAGGTTACACGACACTTTTTTTAGTGCAAACCATTTGGAAATCAATGATCATTATAAGGAATACTTCTCATGAGTAGCCACTAAAACTTGACAACCTAGAAGGATGCACCATCAGACTGTAAAGGATAGATATATTATAAGACATAGCTACATTGCTGGATCCAAAGGGGGGCCCAGGCACCCCCAGTGTTCCTGAGTGATACAGGAAAACTAGCTCAAAAGCGCGCTGCGGCTAAAACAATGCTTTGGCACAAAGTCCAGGCCGTTATACCCATTGATTTAGGTCAGTCCACCAGTTTTTCAAGACCAGGACTGCCGAGAATGGCTAATCGGTAATGCTAATACTCCTTCCACCCGCAAAAAGTCTGACGTCCTCCCAAAAACTCATTTCCTGGATCTGCACCCAAAGACATACCGTAAAATGGTTCAGTGATCATGGACAAAAAAAAAATGTTAAGACAATCAATATCCAATCATTTCAGGATACATAAATCAGCATCCATATGAAGGAATTCTACAACTTAAAAGTGATGTTGAGCAGGGCATGTGTTAAGTGACTTGCACAGTCTATTTTGTGAAGTCATAATTAGATTAATAACACAACAATCAACAAACACTAGATGAAGTATTCATACCAAAATCAGTACATGGAGCTGGTGCACTGCAATGGGAAGCACATTCCTGCAGCTCACCAAGAGGGTTGAATGCTGCCACGTACTTCAGGGGGGGTGGCTAAATGTCTTCACCCTTGGCCTCTTTCTTGGCCTCTCCCCCTTCAGCTGTCACATTCTCTTGGATGATATCGGACGTGTTGGGATCTGTTGGGATGTGGTTGTGTTAGATGTGGAATAACATACGACAGTGGAGCATGGAAGGAAAGAGTATGTCCACACGGTAAAATACAGAGATGAGGATTGCACTGCATTAGTTGAGTGATTACAAGATGTAAATTGAAATTCTTTGGATACTGAAAGGATGTACAGGGACAACTGGGTGAGAAGGGAGAGAGATGCAGATTTTTATGTTATATAGCTAGTTACACCAATGAAGACTTAGGGCATACACATTCAGAAAGACCACAATTTTGACTGCTAGATGGAAAAGCACTAGATGTCAAAGTGCCAGGACATTGAAGGAAGTAATAATAAGAAAAGCAATAATAATTAATGAGTATAAATATATTTCTGATATTTTTGTTTATCTTTTAATACTAGTATTGGAATTTTCAAACGCTAAAAATATAATAAATAAATACTGATAAATTAATTAAAATAAATACATTAATTGTACTAATACTACCACTAACAATATTAACAGCACTGCATCTAATAGACTGAGCAATAAACTGAGTCTGATATGTAACCATAATTAAACTGTCTCTGTCTGAGTGTTATGTGAAGCTTGCTCCATGCACCGTGATAGGAATGGCATAGATGCATGCAGGTTACTGAGATACTTACAGTCACCAACCACTTGTAGATATGGCACCAAAATGTGTTGGAAGCATTGGCGGCCAACTTCCATTTATTTAATTATTATTTCCTTTAAACAAAGGAGACAGCTCAAGGGCAACAAAACGTACTTGAAAAAAAGCCCCACTACTCACCACTCCCAAACAGACAAAAGTAGAGTCTTGATACACTCTTCTTGAAGGTCAAATTATAGGCAGGAGGAAATGCAGACAAGGGAAGTCTGTTCCAGAGTTTATCAGTGTAAGGGATGAAAGAGTGGAGATGCTGGTTAACTTTTGCATAAGATGTTTGGCAAGATAGAACATGCAGTAATTGACTTAAATTAGAAAAGTATAGATTTAGGAGGGAAATGGGCAGGCATTGGTTTAGTAATAGGGTGGTGGGGGAATGGAATAGATTCAGCAATCACATAGCGAGTGCAGAGACGATAGCTTGTTTTAAGAGTAGACTGGATAGCTACATGGACGAGGATGACAGGTGGTAATGGGGAGGAATCTGGAGCTGCCGTGTGTAGGTCATTCGGCCTCTTGCCGCGGGAGGAGGGGAGGCATGCAGTTAGCAAGTTCAGAACAGCTGTCAGCGTGAAAATGATTAGAATTTCCACATTATCATTGTTTATATATGTCACTTACCCCGGCTGGCATCCTTCCGTAATAAATGTAGCTTCACACCAGGCTGTGTCCTCTTTATCACCACAAAGGGACATGATTTGAGGCTCCGGCTGGCAAACGTGGCGGCGCGTCGGTGTTATGATTTTTGAACGAGACAGCGTTGCAATCGGAGCAGAGAAAGATATTGCTGCGAATAGCGGTATAATAAACAGTATAAGTTAGACCAAGATAATTATATTCACCCACTCTTTCCCCCCACAAACCAATGACTCAATTAATATATATCATCATTAGTATTCATTACTGATGGAAGTCAGCGTGCTAAAACAATGAGTTTGGAAGAAAAACATGATCATATAGTTTTTAAAGAACGGCAGTAGGGCTGCAATTCCTTGGTTCATTCCAGTATGTATACAGAAAGGTTAAACACATAAAACACATCTAACCACACATGCAGAGAAAGTAATATAATTGCGGTATAATAATATAACAATAATAGCAATACTGATGACATATATATATATATATATATATATATATATATATATATATATATATATATATATATATATATATATATATATATATATATATATATATATATATATATATATATATATATATATATATATATATATATATATATATATATATATATATATATATATATATATATATATATATATATATATAGTTCCTACCGTTCATTTTAATATTTATCTACCTTAATTTTTTTATTTAAAATGGGAAATAACCAGACTGAAGAAAAAAAGTAGCAACATTTGCTGCTTGATCCCATGTAGCAACACTGCTGATGGGTACTGGGGGTTGGGGGTGGGTCTGGAGGGGGGGAGGCGCCTGGATGTAAACAACGCTGCACCTGCGCCATCTGTTGCAACCGACATACACCAACACCCGCCCACGGTCTCCAATAGAGGCCCCCTCTCCTGTTCTATAGTCTCCTTGCACACACCTCAGCAAGCGAGGATTTGTTTACACCACCACACAGAGACTTCATTGACTAGAGTGCGCGGCAAGATACTGAAGTGACGCCGCCGAGTCTGGTTTAGTGGCCATGTTACTGTGGGGATAATGTGCTGGGGTAAGGGGAGTGGTGGGATGGGGAGGGGATTGGGGTGGGGGATGGGGGTGAGGTGGGGGTGAGCAGGACAGCCCGTTCCTATCGTCCTCCATCTCTTTTAGTTTCAGGTGGATTTTGGGGGTGGGAAGGAAGTGAAGGAGGGGATTGGGGTGGCGGTGAGGCTGGGGGTGAGGAGGTTGGGGGGTTGGTGTGTGTGGGTGGGGAGGGAGTAGGGGTGGTCAGTGCCAGTGTTAAGTTGATCCAAGGTGCCAAGTTCTATCCGTCCTAATTTAGGCAATGTAAAGTAAATCTCTCTCTCTCTCTCTCTCTCTCTCTCTCTCTCTCTCTCTCTCTCTCTCTCTCTCTCTCTCTCTCTCTCTCACTCCGTGTCCTGCCCTCACTCAGACAGGTCGAACCGCTCGTGACCTCTCCTGAGAAGCGGACGTGAGACGGACGTGTTGTGTGTTTTTGCGTGTGATTTGGCTGTGTTTCTGCGTGGGTTTCTGAGTGTTTCTCGTGTGTTTCGAGTGTGTTGTTGTGTTCCCGAGTGTTTTCGCGTGTGATATGGCTGTGTTCCCAAGTGTTTCTGCGTGGGTTTCAGAGTGTTTCGAGTGTGTTGTTGTGTTTCCGGTGTTTTGGCGAGTGATTTTGGGGTGCTGAACCTTGTGCTTATGCGTGAGTTACTGAGTGTTTCTCGTGTGTTTCTCGTGTGTTTTTGTGTTCCCGAGTGTTTTCGCGTGTGATTTGGCTGTGTTCCCGAGTGTTTCTGCGTGGGTTTCAGAGTGTTTCGAGTGTGTTGTTGTGTTTCCGGTGTTTTTGCGAGTGATTTAGGGGTGCTGAACCTTGTGCTCATGCGTGAGTTACTTAGTGTATCTCGTGTGTTTCGAGTGTGTTGTTGTGTTCCCGAGTGTTTTCGCGTGTGATTTGGGTGTTTGTACGTGAGTTTCTGAGGGTTTCTCGTGTGTTGTTTACGAGTGTCTTGCGTTGTGCATGCCGACACCTCACCCTTTGAATTCCCCTGAGGATTCAATCTGCTCCTCCTCACTACACTTGCTTTAAGTCCCCTAGAGGATTAACCCTCCCTACCTCACCTCACCTCACATATTGACCTGACCCCCCCCCCTCGTTTACCTCACCTCACATTCTTTTTTACCCACCCCTTCACCCACCTCACCTCACCTCTTTCCTAACCTTCCTCTCAATCACCTCACCTCCTTTCGTAGTCCCCCTCTTCACTCACCTCACCTCACATATTGACCTGAGCCCCCCCTCGCTCACCTCACCTCACATCCTTTTTACCCACCCCTTCACCCACCTCACTTCACCTCACCTCTTTCCTAATCCTCCTCTCAATCACCTCGCCTCCTTTCGTAATCCCCCTCTTCACTCACCTCACCTCACCTCTTTTCATAATCCCCCTCTTCACTCACCTCACCTCACCTCCTTTCATAATCTCCCTCTTCACTCACCTCACCTCCCTTCCTACTCCTTCTCTCACTCACCTTACCTCCTTTCCTAAGCCCCCTCTCACTCACCTTACCTCCTTTCCTAAACCCCCTCTCACTCACCTTACTTCCTTTCCTAAACCCCCTCTCACTCACCTCATCTCCTTTCCTAATCCCCTTCACTCTGTGTTTTTATCTCTTTCATTTCAGGCAATCATTAATCACTTTCAGCTAAGATGGCGCCTAAGAAGTGCAGTACTTGTAACGGTAGCTTCCCAGCTCACTTTTTTACAGGGCGTTCTGTTGTCTGTCGACTGTGTCTCTCCCGGCAGCATCTCGAGACAAGACTGCAGGAGCAGGAAGAGAAGATGGAAGCAGGTCAGAATAAAATAATAGAGCTTTCTCGCACAGTTGGCTCCTTACAGGGCTTCATCCAGGCTAACGTTGCTGTGGTGCCAAACCCTTCTCCAACCGCCCCCTTGCCTTCAGCGGTACCGTCGACACCAGCGGACAACACCACGCAGCGGGAGGGTACTAGTGGCACTGCCCATGGTGTCTTCACCGTCGTGAATGAAGGAGCCAAACCAGCCAGACAAGCAATTTATCCTGTTCATTGCTTCAATAGGTTTTTCATTCTGGAGGAGGATGACGAGCAGGAGAGCACTTTCCTGGTGGGTGACTCCATGATTCGCCAGCAGGTCGTTGAGTTCTGCTGCAGAGTTCCTCGTCGAAGACGGAACTATTGCTATCCTGGTGCTGGGATCGACGATGTAACTGCTGCTCTTGAGGAGATGTCCCCCCAGGCTACTAATGATTCACTGTTTGTTATTCACACAGGTACGAACGACGTCACCACGACCCGGTCTGAGGAACTCCTGGACAAGTACCGTAGGCTCATCCAGCAGTATAAGTCTAAATCCCCTAACATTTTGATTTCAGGAGTTCTACCACGGACGTGGGCGGAGAGCGACTTCTTCAGCAAGGCCTACAGCCTGAACAACCGCTTATAGACTCTTTGCAGAGAGCTTGACGTTGAGTTCTTCAACGCCTGGGACAATTTCTACGGACAAAGTGAACTCTTCCACAGGGACGGAATACACCTGTCCCCCATCGGGGCAGCCAGATTCGGAAGGCTCCTAAACGACGCAGTACGTGACACCCGATCAAAAAACGACTCTCAGCCACGCCCCTCCACCCCGCCCGTGTAAATAGACGCCATGCATCGCAACAAACTTGTAACCGTGATCCCGCAAGTACCACCACCTCTATTACCAAGCCTCTAGATAACTTAAAAATCCTTAGTTTCAATGCGCACAGCCTAAGAAACAAATTTGATGAGCTGAGATGTCTTGCTCTAACAGAAAATATTGACGTAATTGCTATAACCGAAACATTTATCGACACCAT
Source organism: Eriocheir sinensis (assembly GCF_024679095.1). Lineage (NCBI taxonomy): Eukaryota > Metazoa > Arthropoda > Malacostraca > Decapoda > Varunidae > Eriocheir > Eriocheir sinensis. The sequence continues at coordinate 2,875,589 of NC_066537.1, forward strand.
AAATATTGATTTAAGTTCCGAATACAACATAGATGGCTACAGACTCTTCAACAAAGATCGTATAAACCGTAGAGGCGGTGGCGTCGCCCTTTTCGTCAAAAGCTATTTGCAACCCACTAACAAAACACTAAGAGACACTAACGTTGAACATTTGTGCGTGCGAGTAAACATTGCAAAAGTCAATTTAAATATATCTGTCACCTACAGGCCTCCCGGGCAATCACTCGATGACGATTTTGAAATGTACAGCGTTATAAGGCAGTCACTTAATAGCAACGACTCACTGATATTAGGAGACTTTTACCTCCCCCATATCGACTGGGCGACACTGCCAGGTACAGAAGGCGAGTCACATAGAATGATCGAATTTTAAGAAGAAAATTATTTAAGCCAAATGGTTTCTGAACCAACTCGACAAAATAACATATTCGACCTTGTTATAACTACCCAAGATAACCTAGTCAGTAATGTCACGGTAGGAGAACATCTCGGTTCTTGCAATCATAAATTAGTGCGCGTCGACATTAGAGCTCAAACATCAGTGACTGAAAATAAAGTAACGGTGCCCAATTTCAAAAGAGCTAACTTCGTAGAAATCCGACAAAAACGAACAGAAATACAACTATCAGATGACGGCAATGTAGAGGCAGCCTGGCTAAGCTTTAAAAATCATTTACTCACACAGCAGAACACATTCGTCCCCTTGTGCGAGAAGCGAAATAACACTAATAAAAGCCCACCTTGGTTTAATAGCGAAATGAAACACTCAGTCAAGGAGAGAAAATTGTCTTACAGGTTAAAGAAAGAACAAACCACGCCCGAAAACATTAGACTTTATCATGATGCCAGGCGATGAGTAAAAAGATGAGTATGTCAGGCAAAGCGTAGATATGAAGAAAATATTGCAGCTAACTTTAAAAATAATCCGAAATCCTTCTTCAGTTACATAAACAACAGAAAGGCGATCAGAAGTGGAATTGGACCTTTAACAAACAGCGACGGTCCACTAGTGACTGACAGCCAACGCATTGCAAACCTCTTAAACAGTTACTTTTCCTCGGTGTTAATACAAACAGTTTTCCTCCCACTACCACCAGCACCAGTACTAATGTAAATCTCGAGCATGCATTGCCTAATTTTGAAATAACAACCGATGAAGTCCTTAAAGCTCTCCAATCACTTAAAACAAATAAAAGTCCCGGACCCGATAACGTATATCCTATACTGCTTAAAGAAACAAAGAGCGAAATACTCTCCTCCCTCACAACCGTATTCAATATGTCCTTGCGACAAGGCATTGTCCCTTCGGATTGGAAAAATGCTAACGTGACGCCGATTTTTAAGAAAGGAGACAAAAAAATACCAGGTAATTACAGACCCATTAGTCTAACTTCAATTGTAGGTAAGCTACTTGAGAGCATAATTAGAGACAAAATTGTGAGTTACCTCGAAAGCCACTCATTAATTGGGGATTCACAACATGGCTTCCGTAACAAAAGATCCTGCCTATCAAACCTATTGACCTTTTATGACGACCTCTTCTCAGTTTATAACGTAACCAAATCATTGGACGTAGTCTATCTTGATTTCCAGAAAGCGTTTGATAAAGTCCCACATCATAAATTACTTTATAAATTAAAGCAAATAGGTATTGACGGTCAAGTAAACCAATGGATCGCGAATTGGTTGAGCAACAGACAACAAAGAGTGGTGATTGACGGATTTAATTCAGAGTGGGCGCCGGTCACTAGTGGCGTCCTTCAGGGCTCGGTTCTTGGCCCAGTGTTCTTCATTATTTACATCAACGATGTGGATGTTGGACTCAATAATCGCATTAGTAAATTTGCACACGACACAAAGATTGGTAACTCGGTTCTCACTGACGAAGACAGGCAAAGCCTCCAAGAGGATTTGCACAAAATTTCAGCTTGGTCTGATAGATGAGAGATGCCGTTTAACGTAGACAAGTGCCAGGTGCTTCAAGTTGGAACAAGAAATAAGAAGTTCTATTACGAAATGGGCGGCGTTAAACTCACAAGCATTCAATGCGTTAAGGACCCTGGGGTCAAAATCGCGTCAAACCTCAAATTCTCACATCAATGTATCGATGCAGCAAATAAAGCGAACAGAATGTTGGGTTTCATTAAAAGAAACTTTTTATTCAAGAATAAAGATGTAATACTTCCGCTCTACAATAGTTTAGTCAGACCCCACTTGGAATATGCGGTACAGTTTGGGTCTCCCCACCATGCAAACGACATTGCTAAATTAGAAGGTGTTCAGCGTCGGGCAACAAAAATGATCCCTTCCTTGCGCAACAAATCTTACGAAGAAAGGCTTTCCACCCTTAACATGTTCTCTCTTGAGAAACGCCGCCTCCGAGGAAAACTGATCGAATGTTTTAAAATACTTAATGGTTTCACGAATGTAGACAGAACAAAATTGTTTATGATCGATGACACTTTGTGAACGAGGAACAATGGCATAAAACTCAAATGTAGACAAGTAAATTCAGACTGCACCAAATTTTTCTTCACCAACGTTATAGTGCGAGAATGGAATAAGCTCCCACCTTCAGTGGTCCAGTGTAACACGACTGACTCCTTTAAAAACAAGCTCGACCAAAACTTCATTGAACATAACATTAACTAGAGTAGAAATGAAACGTTTTGGAGCCTTCTGATTAATGTAGAATCACTTAGGTTTAAGGACAGACCACCTAGTCTGGACCATGGGGTCTGTTTGGTCTGATTTTCTTTGTAAACCTTTGTAGATCTCTCTCTCTCTCTCTCTATATATATATATATATATATATATATATATATATATATATATATATATATATATATATATATATATATATATATATATATATATATATATATATATATATATATATATATATATATATATATATATATATATATATATATATATATATATATATATATATATATATATATATATATATATATATATATATATATGGTAATTCCGGGAAAGACGGACCGGCGGGTGAGGTGGACCAGTAGCGTAATTTCCACAACTTCCGCTAGATGTCTCAATAATCGACGTTAACGTCTAGTGTACCACGTGGTGGCCTGCTGGTAGAGCTTCCGTCGCTGCTGTGTGAGTAGTTTTGTTGATGTAGTGTATTAACCTTTTCTTGCTAGTCAAAAATCATTTCACGGCTTTGGTGTGATGCTACTAGTGCTCCGTATGTTTGATGATAATTTTGAAGGAATGGTTTATATTAGGTGATAAGAATGCCAATCAATCGTTGCAAAGTGTTATTGCTGCTGGAATTAAGATGCAGCCATCTTGCCATACTGGTCCATCTCTCCATGACAATCGGGGGAGAATGTTGGACCATGCGTGGAATTATATTGACGTATTAGATCTCACATAATTTTATTAATCTGAGTGAGCATTCGTCAGGTGCGTCAGATCTGACGCTATGGAAATGCTAGGATAGCCTTCTGGGACGAAAGGATACCCATGGTCCCAGCCGCCCGCCCCAGTACCTTCAGTCTTTCTCTAGCTGTGAACATGGAAGGTAGTTTCGCTCGGGTGTCTCTATGGGAGTTTTCCATATATCTATTTTGGGTGTGCCACACCCGACGATTGCTTAGGAATACTAATTACGTATACGCATAAACATATACGCAATTAGTATACCTAAGCATTCACTCCCCAGTACCTTCAGTCTTTGTCTAGCTGTGGACAGGGAAGGTAGTTTCGCTCGGGTGCCTCTATATTTTTTATTTTTTTTCTTATATCTATTTTGGGTGTGCCACACCCGACGGTGGCTTAGGAATTATGAATATGTGTATTATTGTAAGTGTTTGTTAATTACGAATATGTTTATGTAAAGAAACATATACGTGTGAGGATCAGTAAACATGGTACATAGCAAACATATAGGTTACGTAGAAGTAATAAATGTTACAAGAATAGTTTTTTTTTATCTTTAATCTGCCTTTTTCCTCCCCATTTTAAGGAGTAAATCTCTCCCTTACAAAGTGGTCCATCTCACCCAAGTGGTACGGGAGAGATGGACCGCAGGTAATTTGTTTTAAATATGGAAAAAAAAAAGTAAATTCTTTTTTTCTCAGAAAGGGCAATATATATCGAAACCCATGAAGGATAAGATACATTAGAATAAAAATATTCGTGTCTATTATTTAAAATAAATGAAATAAGAGCTTTTCAAAAAAGGTGGTCCGTTCCTACCGGAATTACCCTATATATATATATATATATATATATATATATATATATATATATATATATATATATATATATATATATATATATATATATATATATATATATATATATATATATATATATATATATATATATATATATATATATATATATATATATATATATATATATATATATATATATATATATATATATATATATATATATATATATATATATATATATATATATATATATATATATATATATATATATATATATATATAGATAAAAGGCGAGGAATCAGACATGCAAGAAACAGCCAAAGACAGACAGACAAATAAGAGAACATAAACAGACACACTGAGACAGACATTTAGGGCAAAACAGACACACTGGCACAGAAAATAGATAAAAGAATGACCCACAAACACAGACAGACAGATTGAGAGCAAAACATATACAGACATATATGATAGACACATACTACATACATACATACATACAAACATACAGAGAGAGAGAGAGAGAGAGAGAGAGAGAGAGAGAGAGAGAGAGAGAGAGAGAGAGAGAGAGAGAGAGAGAGAGAGAGAGAGAGAGAGAGAGAGAGAGAGATTTACATAGATTTACATAGAAAATCAGACCACACAGACCCCATGGTCCAGACTTGGTGGTCTGTCCTTAAACCTAAGTGATTTTACATTAATCAGAAGACTCCAAAACGTTGCATTTCTACTTTAGTTGAAATTAAGTTGAAGGAAGTGACGGTCGAGCTTATTTTTGAAGGAGTCAATCGTGTTACACTGGACCACTGATGGTGGAAGCTTATTCCATTTTCGCACTACAACGTTGGTGAAGAAAAATTTGGTGCAGTCTGAATTTACTTGTCTACATCTGAGTTTTACGCCATTGTTCCTCGTGCGCAAAGTGTCATCGATCATAAACAATGTTGATCTGTCTACATTCGTGAAACCATTAAGTATTTTAAAACATTCGATCAGTTTTCCTCGGAGGCGACGTTTCTCAAGAGAACATGTTAAGGGTAGAAAGCCTTTCTTCGTAGGATTTGTTGCGCAAGGAAGGGATCATTTTCGTTGCCCGACGCTGAACACCTTCTAATTTAGCAATATCCTTTGCATGGTGGGGAGACCAAAACTGTACCGCATATTCCAAGTGGGGTCTGACTAAACTGTTGTAGAGCGGGAGTATTAAATCTTTATTCTTGAATAAAAAGTTTCTTTTAATGAAGCCCAACATTCTGTTCGCTTTATTTGCTGCATCGATGCATTGATGTGAGAATTTGAGGTTTGACGCGATTTTGACCCCCAAGTCCTTGACGCATTGAACTCTTGTGAGTTTAACGCCGCGCATTTCGTATTCGAACTTCTTATTCCTCGTTCCAACTTGAAGGACCTGGCACTTGTCTACGTTAAAGGGCATCTCCCATCTATCCGACCAAGCTGAAATTTTGTGCAAATCCTCTTGGAGGCTTTGCCTGTCTTCGTCAGTGAGAACCGAATTACCAATCTTTGTGTCGTCTGCAAATTTACTAATGCGGTTCTTGAGTCCAACATCCACGTCGTTGATGTAAATAATGAAGAGCACTGGGCCAAGAACCGAGCCCTGAGGGACGCCACTAGTGACAGGCGCCCACTCTGAGTTAAATCCGTCAATCACTACTCTTTGTTGTTTATTGCTCAACCAATTCGCGATCCATTGGTTTACTTGACCGTCAGTACCTATTTGCTTTAATTTGTAAAGTAATTTATGATGCGGGACTTTATCAAACGCTTTCTGGAAATCAAGATAGACTACGTCCAGTGATTTGGTTACGTCATAAACAGTGAAGAGGTCGTTATAAAAGGTTAATAGGTTTGAGAGGCAGGATCTTTTGTTTCGGAAACCATGTTGTGAATCCCCAATTAATGAGTGGCTTTCGAGGTAACTCACAATTTTGTCTCTAATTATGCTCTCAAGTAGCTTACCTACAACCGAAGTTAGACTAATGGGCCTGTAATTACCTGGTACTTTTTTGTCTCCTTTCTTAAAAATTGGTGTCACGTTAGCCTTTTTCCAATCTGAAGGGACGATGCCTTGTCGCAAGGACATATTGAATACGGTTGTGAGGGAGGAGAGTGTTTCGCTCTTTGTTTCTTTCAGCAGAGTTGGATATACTTTGTCAGGTCCAGGACTTTTATTTGTTTTAAGTGATTTGAGGGCTTTAAGGACTTCATCGGGTTTCATTTTAAAGTTAGACAATGCTTGCTCGGGATTTACATTAGTACTGGTGTTGGTGGTGGTGATGGGAGGACTGTTATTATTAAACACCGAGGAAAAGTAATTGGTTAATAGGTTTGCAACGTGTTGGCTGTCAGTCACTAGTGCACCGTCGCTGTTTGTTAAAGGTCCAATTCCACTTCTGATCGCCTTTCTGTTGTTTATGTAACTGAAGAATGATTTCGGATTATTTTTACAGTTGGCTGCAATATTTTCTTCATATCTACGCTTTGCCTAACGCACTAATCTGTTTACTTGTCGCCTGGCATCATTGTAAAGTCTAATGTTTTGGGGCGTGCTTTGCTCTTTCTTTAACCTGTAAGGGAGAGAGAGAGAGAGAGAGAGAGAGAGAGAGAGAGAGAGAGAGAGAGAGAGAGAGAGAGAGAGAGAGAGAGAGAGAGAGAGATGTGAGGGGAAGAAATAGATGAAGAGGAGTTATTTTAGGGGAAGGAATGGGAAGGGACGGAAAGGGAAGGGATCGAAGGGACGGGAAGTGATGGGAAGGAATGGGAAGGGAAGGGAAGGAATGGGAATGGAAGGGAAGGGAAGGGAAAATAAAGGATAGAGGCACGAGGGAAAGAGAAGGGAAGGTAAAGGGAAGTGATGGGAATTAAAGGAATGGGAAGGGAAGGAATGGAAAGGGAAGGGAAGGGAAGGGAAGTAAAAGGGTAGGGACACGAGGGAAAGAGGAGTGAACGGCAAAGGAAGTGATGGGAATTAAAGGAATGGGAAGGGAAGGGAAGGGAAAGGAAGTAAAAGGGTAGGGACACGAGGGAAAGAGGAGTGAACGGCAAAGGAAGTGATGGGAAGGAATGGGAAGGGAAGGAATGGAAAGGGAAGGGAAGGAATGGGAAGGGAAGGGAAGGAATGGGAAGGGAAGGGAAGGAATGGGAAGGGAAGGGAATGGAAGGAATGGAACGGGAAGGGAAGGGAAGGAATGGGAAGGGAAGGAATGGGAAGGGAAGGGAAGGAATGGGAAGGGAAGGGAAGGGAAAGGAAGGAAGGAATGGGAAGGGAAGGAATGGGAAGGGAAGGAAGAAGGGGAAGGAAAGAAAGTGATGGGAAGGAATGGGATGGGAAGGAATGGGAAGGGAAGGAATAGGAAGGGAAGGGAAGGGAAGGGAAGGGAAGGGGTAGGGACACTAGGGAAAGAGAAGGGAACGGCAAAGGAAGTGATGGGAAGGAATGGGAAGGGAAGGGAAGGGAAGGAATGGGAAGGGAAGGAATGGAAAGGGTAGGGACACGAGGGAAAGACAAGGGAACGGCAAAGAAAGTGATGGGAAGGAATGGGAAGGGAAGGAATAGGAAGGGAAGGGAAGGGAAGGGAAGGGAAGGGAAGGGGTAGGGACACTAGGGAAAGAGAAGGGAACGGCAAAGGAAGTGATGGGAAGGAATGGGAAGGGAAGGGAAGGGAAGGGAAGGGAAGGGAAGGGAAGGGAAGGGGTAGGGACACTAGGGAAAGAGAAGGGAACGGCAAAGGAAGTGATGGGAAGGAATGGGAAGGGAAGGGATGGAAAGGGAAGGGAAGGGAAGGAATGGAAAGGGAAGGGAAGGGAAGGGAAGGGAAAGGGTAGGGACGCGAGGGTAAGAGAAGGGAACGGCAAAGGAAGTGATAGGAAGGAATGGAAGGAAGGATGGAAGGAAGGAATGGAATGGAAGGGAAGGGAAGGGAAGGGAAGGGGTAGGGACGCGAGGGTAAGAGAAGGGAACGGCAAAGGAAGTGATAGGAAGGAATGGGAAGGGAAGGAATGGGAATGGAATGGAAGGGAAGGGAAGGGAAGGGAAGGGAAGGGGTAGGGACGCGAGGGAAAGAGAAGGGAACGGCAAAGGAAGTGATAGGAAGGAATGGGAAGGGAAGGAATGGGAATGGAATGGAAGGGAAGGGAAGGGAAGGGAAGGGGTAGGGATGCGAGGGAAAGAGAAGGGAACGGCAAAGGAAGTGATGGGAAGGAATGGGAAGGGAAGGAATGGGAATGGAATGGAATGGAATGGAAGGGAAGGGAAGGGCAAGGGTAGGGACACGAGGGAAAGAGAAGGGAACGGCAAAGAAAGTGATGGGAAGCAATGGGAAGAGAAACATTTGAAACATTTGAAACATTTTATTATCCCTTTATACAATTATGTATTTACAATAATTTTGTAGTGCAGGGAGTCCATTTAAAGCTGGGAGCTTTTTGGGCAGTACTGGAAACTTAGGTGCCGGATTTAATCAATAGTGCAAAAAGAAATATATATATATATATATATATATATATATATATATATATATATATATATATATATATATATATATATATATATATATATATATATATATATATATATATATATATATATATATATATATATATATATATATTGAGAGCAATGAAAAAAAAATATAGCCTGAATGATTTAAGGATTTGGTTTGTTACGTGATGCTTAAAGGTCATGGTATCATCATACGTTATTCCTAATAATGTATGTTTATTAGTTCTGCTTATAATGTCTTGGGAAAAAAATAGGGACGGAAGTATTGATGGTGACTTATTAGTAAATAGCATATAAAATGTTTTGTTTAAGTTCACTGTTAATCTATTACTCAGACACCATTTATGAAAGGTTTGTAGGTCAGTGTTTGCTATATGTATCATGTCAGTAGGATTTTCACCAGTAATATTTAAGGTTGAGTTTTTGAATCCTTCTTTTCTTGTATTTTAATTTTTACTTTTTTTTTTTTCATTTGCATTAGCTTGTATTAAAACAACTCTTTTATCACTCATTAATTACTCCATAAATGATCTCACCGTCTCGTATCCCTGGTAGTGTGATCCGGCTTAAGTTGTTATTGGAGACTGGTGTTCGGGGATAAACAAGGGAAAACGAAAATATACATTTATTTAAAATTAAATGAAAGTAATTGCCTTACGCAATATTCTATGCTCAGACGATCATAACGCTGGCATATTCAGCAATGGATGCAACATATGACAAACGACATGTCTTAAGCATAATACTACAATTTGTGCTCAGTTGTTGGCAATAATAATAACACTCGTCATTCCACAAGCAGTGGTTTGTTTCTCTCTGCTTACATCACAATATTTACGTACTCTCCTCACATCCTAATAACACATTCCTGTAGTATAATCTACTACAATTTCACGGAAGCACCAAATTATACCACACCCAGTGGTTTCTACCTTTGCTTTACATCGCAAACAAATAATCACAATCCTGTCCCACTCACAATCCTACTACACATCTCCTACATTATAATCTCCAGGACAATACAGTCGGTTTCCCTTAGATTCTCGAATTTCTACTCACGATTAAGATCACAACAGCCATTCTCAGCTGAGTGAGTACCAAGTCTGCTTGAAGCGAGTGCAAGGCTCGGTCTGCCCATACCACTGTTGTCTAGGTCACATTTTTCCTTGCTTGAGGCGGAACTACATCCTTGACACGCCTTCATTTCCTATATAACCAGTAACCAATACTTCCTGTCAACAACCATTGGCTCGCTCATTATGTTGTATTGTCTACTTCTCCTGCTTATTCGTGATGCACTCTTAAGACACTCCCACAGTGACTTCTCTTTTCAGTTATTCGCTTATAGCATTTCGTCACACCGCACGTGACATGTTAGAGTCCTCTTGAATGGTTATCCACACTTCCTGACCACGCCTACTGGGTATCTGTTTTCTGTATGTGGGTCTGGGTATTTTCCATAACCTCTCAGTAGTGTTAGTGCTTATCAGATGTTTACAACTTTGTATATCTGACTAATTTCTTTCCTTCCTTCCCTCTCCTATCATATTTACAATTCTTGTCTCCATATCTCCACTCGGTATTTGCCTCTGATTGGGGTCACTATTAATTAACTGTGCTGCTATGGTCGTCTTCTGTTTGTCCATATTCTGGGTCCCAACATACTTCCCCTTCCGAAAGATCTCGCCCCTGAGATCTCACAGGTGTTGATGGAGAAGATACGCCTTTCAATGTCTTCAGTGGGCTCGAGTCTGGAAGCAGGCGTCGTCGTGCGTAGCGCAGGACATAGGAATACCCCACGGCAGACGTCACCAGCAGAAGAACCAGGATCACGACAATGGCGAAGACAATCCACCAATGGATTTCGGGTTGAAAGGGCTGATCCGGCTCGACCACAGAATTTAGGGGCTGCAAGCCAGCTGTTAGCTCCTGTAGGAGGATAGGCCCAGCACTGCGAAGAGATGGAAGGTCAGGCAAAACGGACCAGTTAAAATGGCCTGTAAGAACCTTTGGGAGAGGAGGGAGGTGGAGAGGGAGAGGGGCGAGAGAGACCGTGATGGGGGGCCCCTCCACAACTCCTTCTTGTCCAGGAAGTGTCAGGGATGGGCTGTGGGCGCTGCAACCTTGCCGAAGCGTCAATATTCCACTACCCGTCAGGCTGACAGTATGCTTGTTTACAGGATTGGTAGGGCATGTGAGTGTCAGAGTGATGGGGGAGGCAAGTGAATAGGTCCAGTAGCCAGGACCTTTTATAAACATAGGGGGAAATGTTTTCAAGACTATTGTGCGGCAGAGGTTGATCACTGACTCATGATTAAAAAAAACAGCCGATTTACAAGAGGCTGCGTGACTAGCCTCATAGACGGGGCCTGTGGGAGGACAAACTAACATATGGTTATTCTTGTTACAGTGTTCTATAATAGAAAGCAGAAAGTATATTTTCCTATTCTCACTGAAGGCAATATATCTTGAATAAACACTATACATAAGATAGTAAGTGCTATTCTGCACAGAAAATGGAAGGGAGTCGATTCGAAAGACATCAAAGGTGTCAGGCGGATCTCCTCGTAAAGGTTTGGTGAGACAGAAATTACGAGAATCGTGCAAAGCCCTTGTCCTGGAGGACACAGTTATCATATCCATATATAAAGCTAAAAAAATCAGGAACTGCAGGGAACAAAAGACCTGGAGGCCGAACCTTGGCTTCCTCTAATGTACTTAACAACTGTTTGACTCACATAATGGTTGGAGTTACGTATGTTTGCAGGGGAGCCTGCAGACTCAACCTTAAATCTTGTATACCTGGACTTCTGTGTCTCAATGCTAAATCAAAATTCAACAATGTTTGTAGGAGCCTTTTTGTCTTCCTAATGCCAAATTCAATAGAAAATTGGCACACAACTTGGTTCAATACATCTACAGCTGAATATAGCCTATTAAAGGCAGATTGCATGGCATGCATATTACTTAACGATGTTGAGGTTTCCATAATAAACATTTAACTATATTAAATCTTTCTCAGTTAATGACTCTAGTACTTTATTTTTTTCCATGAATCGCGTCAACTTGAGCCTGGGTCGTAGTACCAAATAAGATTAGTACTAGAGAAGGATCCATAAAAAAATATATTTCTCTTTTTTTTCTATAATTCATAGAAGCATGCAGCTTGTTTGGGTTAGTAGTCACCACATAGCCTAAAACTTTTCTTAGATAATGCAACAATGAACTGAATTCATTTTCAAAAGTAAAGAGTGTATTTTATTGCTTTTACAGCTGGATACTCAGGTGACATTTGAATAACATTTCAAGCTAAAGAAGCAGTTAAATTCCGTGCTTTGTATAATGCAGCTCAAACATCTTCTGTGAGGATAAACAGTACTATAGTCTCTGTCTGTGAGGACTATAATATAGATAGTATGTTGGTGTGAAACTTTGGCCAGCACGTGTTGGAGACTCCTGTTGTGTTATTGAGTCGTACACCGAAAGAGTCAAATCAATCTGTGGTTTACTTTGTCATATTTGCGCTTAATTATTGCATTTTCATCCTTTTACATTATCCTTGTTTTATATCGTATTGGCTTTGACACAACATTAGGCAACTCTTGTACCGTCGAAGAGCGAAGGCTTTAGCTATGCTGAGGTGTCTCTGAAAGTTTGGGAGTAATCTGAGAAGGCAGGGCCTGTGCATCAGCTGTTTATTGCTGTTGTAGATCGAACATTATTTAATGTGTCATGAGTAGCAGTCACCTTTCCGCTACGAGTTATCATTTTCGGTAGAATTAGTCTCTGTACCAGGGTTGAGCATGCAGAAAATATTTCAGTGTCTGTTTCCGGATTTAAAGGGTATGCTCGCCTAACCGTTGGACATTGCAGCACATTGCTGCAGTCTTCATGAAGGACTGTCACTCTATCTGTGGGGACCGTTGAAACCTTACTAGTCCTGAGGTTCCTAATTTTTACCACTACATTACTTATCTTCTCTATTACTCTATAGGGTCCATCAAAAATAGGTTGCAACTTTTTATTTTATTTTCTGTTTGAGGAACACTGTTTCCAACGCTGATAGTTTTGATTTTTGTATGTTTGTAGTATTTTTCCACTTCTCTACTTTCTTCAATGTAAACCTGGCATCTATCATAAACTTTCCTTGCAATTGCAGCCATTTCCCCTTTATAGGAGTAAATATCATAAACTTTCCTTGCCATTGCAGCTATTTCCTCTTTATAGGATTCAACATCATACTAGGGCTGCTGATTTTTTTTTCTAACATAGTGTATGGTATATGAGGATCTCTAAAAATCCTCTCTCTTTCCCTCTCGATAAAAGGGGACTCCTTTATGATGCGATGATACGCAGCATTATAGGCCAGGGTGACTGCAAGTAAGTAACATTATATCCCAGACGGACACATTTCCTAGAACCATTGTCCTCAAAATGTTAACAACGGTATAATTTGCGCGCTTTATTATTCCATTTTCACTTGTATGGTAAGCCGTTATTTTCGCGTGTCGCACAGGTAGCTTCCAATTTATCTCCTGCATCACGGAATTCACGAACTCTGAACCTTGACCTGTAACAACTGTCTGAGGAACACCGTGTACACAAACAATATCCACGTACAACGCCCTTGCCATTTCACGGGCTTCCCTACTCCGTAAGGGCACTGTAATGAAATACCTTTAAAAACATCAACTATGGGCATTACGTATCGAACCCCATTGTCCGATACACCCATGGGACCCACAAGGTCCATGTGTATTCTTCCAACAGGAGCGGTGACGTCTGGATATTGCCGCCAAGGAGCAGGGTGCAAGTTCCCGTCTCACTTTTAAAACGACTACCATGACGCACTTCCTTACATAATTTTCTACATCCCGTTTCATTCCAGGCCAGAAAGCGAACTTTCTACACCGACATAACGTAACTCTGGTTCCTCCGTGCCCTGCAGTGGCGACGAATGAGCCAGAGTTATCGCCTTGGAAATACTTCGGGGGTAGAACCACCATCTTAGTGGCTTCTCCGTACGGATTCACTAAAACACATTATTTTCCACCTGCAACTCTGACAGGGGCGGCATCTCACAGTATGACCATCTTCAACACAATATAACACATTTTCCACCTGTACCTCTAACAGGGGCAGCATCTTCACATCATACCTTTTTTCTCTGAGTTTTTGCTCAATTCTCATTCATGGGGCTTCCTTCTTTTAGCATACTTATATGCCGGCTGCTCATCATGCAGCTCACTAATCTCCTGAATACTCCAGTCAAGTGTGTGGCCAATACACTCACAATTCAGGTTTATACATATCATACATTTTATTTTCTCATCTTTCGGCGCCTGTTTCTTTTTCTACACTAGTGCAATACCTTGCCCCTCATTATCCACGTGTTCCACGGTTTTTGTTGTTCCCCATCCACAAACATTATCGCGCGTGTCCTTCTAATTCAATCTCAGTGTCCTGTGAGCCTTCATCGTTGATAAAAAAAAATCTGCTACTATATTTTCCTTGCCAGGCAAATGATTGATTGTGAAACCATACTCACTCATGAGAGTCTGCCATCTAGCTATCCTGCCGTTGGGACTAGCTATACCTGTAACAACCAGACTAAAGGTCTGTGATCCGTGTGGGTTTCAATAGGGTAACCCAGTATTAATGGGCGGTTCACTTGCAATTCATATATTACAGCTAAAGCCTCTCGTTCAACTGTGCTGTACCGCTGTTCTGCCGTGTTCAATTTCTTTCTAAAAAAAGATACAGGTCTTAGTTCATCATCATTATCCTGTTGTTGCAATACTCCACCAGTATTGTAGTAGGACGAGTCAGTAGTGAACACGAAAGGTTTGTTAAAGTCAGGAAATTTTTTAGAGTGACTGTATCAAGCATTCTATCTTTAAGGGTTGAGAACGCAATTTTTGCTTCATCTGTCCATATGAGTGGAGTTTTTTTTCTTTTTTTTCTTGAGTGTACCTTTCTTCCCTTTGCAAATCTTCAGAAGAGGAGCAACACTTTGTGAATAATTTGCAATAAATTTGCGATAATAATTAGTCAATCCAAGAAATGACTGTAAATCATGAACAGTTTGCGGGGCCGGGATGTTTTGTATGGCCTCCAGCTTGCTAAATTGAGGTTGTGAGGGACAGGGCCCAGGCGTAGTTAGGTGGAGGGGACGCCAGATCAAGTCCCTCGTTAGGCCCGGTATCCCTCAGCTTCCCTGGGTGCGTGACGAGATAAACACTAGAGTGGCTTTTACATTTAATCGCCTCCTCAACACCCACACACACGGGAGAAGTATAGTATTCCCGGGGTAGCGTCGCCCAGCGTCAACAGAGTCCCGGTTGGAGAGAGCCAGGGGCCACTGGCAGGGTGGTGACGCGGCGGCGAGACGGTGTCGGGACGTCGGAGTTGGAAGGGCCCTGGGGCCACAAGTAGGATGAAGATAAGGCAGCGATATGAAGCCACAACGTCCGATGAGGAGGAGAGCAATAACGGGGGCAGCAGACTGGCAGGGCTCGTGTCAGCCACAACCCCGCTCGGCGGTGAGCAGAATGGGAGGCCGGTAAAGGTGTTAACTCGGCTGAGTCCCAGGGTAGTCTCCCTCACACCTCCACGCCGGTCCTCCACATCACGTTCCTTCGAACCCTTGGAGATATGGAGCAGGGTTCGAAGCGCATTACCGCGGCCTTTGAGATGATTAGCAGGGCTTGAAGTGCACCTTGCTGAGGTGAAACAAGGGTAAATAAGTAGTCTTCCCTCACACATCCCCCCTAACAAGACTCGATACAGGGAATCGAGATAAGCTGAAGGGAAGACTAAACCCCGACCAAGAAAACCAAAACCCAACAGAACAACGAAATATGAGCAAAATAACTTTATCCAACACCACCAATAACGAAAACCTAGTACGACCCGGAAAAGGACAAACAAATATATACCCCAACGATTATTCTGATCTACTTAAAAGGTCAGCACCGATATTATTCTCCCCAGCAATATGAACTACCCTAAATCTATAACCTTGAAGGCAAAGGGCCCAACGGAGGAGTCTGTCGTTACCCCCCTTGAAGTGTGTTAGGTATACTAGAGGCTTGTGGTCTACCTCCAGCACAAACTCTTTACCTCGAAGGTAGTAATCGAAGTGTCTGATGCCAAAAACAACGGCCAAACACTCCCTCTCAATCGTGGAGTACCGTCGTTCCTGATCCAATAGTTTCCGGCTGCCATAAGCCACCGGGTGAGGGCAGTCTTGGTGGAACT
Organism: Eriocheir sinensis; assembly: GCF_024679095.1. Taxonomy (NCBI): domain Eukaryota; kingdom Metazoa; phylum Arthropoda; class Malacostraca; order Decapoda; family Varunidae; genus Eriocheir; species Eriocheir sinensis. The sequence goes on from NC_066537.1 coordinate 2,891,585, forward strand.
GCAGCAAGACAGCTCCCACAGCTTGGTTTGAAGCATCCGTCCGTAGCACAAAAGGGCGAGTCTGGTCCGGCAACCTCAGTACTGGGTCGGAGTGTAGAGCAGTCTTCAGACGTTCGAAACATACTTGTAGTTCCTCGGTCCATACAAGTGGTTCGGGGACGCCCTTGCGCAGAAGATCCGACAGGCTGCTGGTGTATGAGGCTGCATCCGGGATGAACATTCTATAGAAGGATATCATGCCTAGAAAGGATCGAAGCAGCTTCTTATTAGAAGGAGGTGGTACTGAAGAGATGGCCGATACCTTGTTTTCCTGAGGGCGCAGGGTGTTGCCGTCCACGATGAATCCGAGGTACTCAATTGATCCGAATCCAAACCGGCACTTCGAGGGACGGGCGATAAGACCATGCTGTCTGAGACGGATGAGGACGGAGTTGAGAGCATCGAGATGTTTTCCCCAAGTTGAGCCAAAAATGAATATATTATCCAAGTAGAAAGTTACTCCTTCCAGACCAGCAAGAACGAGTCGCATCAATCTGATGTAAGTGGCACAAGCTGTAACCAGTCCAAATGGGAGGCGGCAGAACTCCATCAACCCCAGGTGTGTCGGAAAGGCTGTAAGACACATAGCTCGGTCAGTAAGTGGTACCTGGTAATAAGCTTCGGTTAGGTCTAATTCTGAGAAATACCTGCTCCCGTAGAATTTATGAAGGTCTTCCGTTACGGTAGTTATTGGCTCCGCATCGAAAACTGTAATGGAGTTTAGTACCCGGTAGTCGACGGCAAGGCGGTAGTTGCCAGCAGTCTTTTTGACCATGACGACTGGGGAGCAATGCGGTGACGTGGAAGGCTTGACGATCCCTTGGCTGAGGAGTTGTTCGACTTCCTGTTGAAAGAAGGGCCTGAGATGGAGGGGGATCGGATAGAGTTTAGGCTTGACGCGCTCAGTGGTACACACTTCTATGTCATGTTGGAGGGAGGAAGTACAACCAGGAATTTCTGAGAAAACGTCCTTGAAGTCGGAGATGAGCTGGAAGAGTTCACTGCGTTGGGATGTGGTGAGTGTTTCTCTTACCTCCGGGGCGGTGTTCGAGTCGGCCTGATCCAAGCGACCATCCGGGGTGATTGGGAGATCGTCGGCCGTTTCGAGAAGTTCCGGCTCGGCTAGAGAAAAGGTTAACTCCGGGGCATCCTGTGCATCACTGGGGAGGAAGATCTCATCCAAGACAGCGGCTTGGTTCACCTGGGCACGTCTGTAATAGCGTTTCAACAGGTTAGCGTGGTACAACGTGGGTTTCCCTTTTTCTTCTATGACGTAATTAACTCTGTTCTTACGTTCGAGGACAGTGTAAGGACCGTTCCAGGCCAGCAGCAGCTTACTAGTGGAGTCTGGAAGGAGGACAAGCACCTCGTCGCCTGGCTTGAACTGTCGGTCCTGGGAGTTCAAGTCAAAGTATGTCTTATATTTGGCGGCGCTTATGTCTGCGTTTTCAGCGGCGATTTTCGCACAGTCCGCTAGCTTGTCCTTCAGCTCTATAACATATTGGTAGCAAGATCGATCATCAGTAGTGAGCTTGTTATCCTCCCATAAATCGCGCAAGATCGAAAGCGGGCCCCTTACTGTCCTTCCATACAGGAGCTCAAAGGCAGAGAATCCTGTTCGATCGCTCGGCATCTCCCTTAAGGCGAACAAAACAGCAGGTAGGTAGCGGTGCCATTCCCGAGGCTTGTCAGAACACAGTTTTCGTAGAGATGCCTTGAGAGTCGAGTGGAACCTTTCAATCCTCCCGTTGCCACTAGGATGATACGGCGTAGTAAAGAGTGGCTTAACTCCTATAAGCCTATGGAGTTCAGACATCATCTGCGAGGTAAACTGTGTGCCTCGGTCCGACAGGATCTCACGGGGAATACCCACTCTTGAAAATATTTCTAACAGTGCCTCAGCTACCGAAATGGAAGTAACTTCTTTTCGGGGGACAGCTTCAAGAAACCCTGTGGCAAAGTCTATGAGTGTTAGGATGTACCGGTGTCCTTCAGAGGTTGGAGGAGACAAAGGGCCAACGATATCAACAGCAACCCTTGAAAAGGGTTCTGTAATTATTGGGAGTTGTTTCAGGGGAACTGGTTTCACTCTTCCCCTGACGGTCATGCGCTGACACTTGTCGCACGACTGACAGAAGCTACGGATGTCAGACCACATACCTGGCCAGTAGAATTGTTCTCCGATCTTCATCCCCGTCTTGCGGTGCGAAAGATGGCCAGCTAGAGGACTCTCATGAGCGAGGGTTAATACTGCACGGCGGCATTCTGCGGGAACCACTAAATATCTCTTGCCAGGCAGGTTCGGGCAATTTGACGAAAGGCAAATCCGGTAAAGTAGTCCTTCGGATACCTCATAGCTAAAAGTGCAACCCTTACGAGTGACATCTTGTTCACCATTAGCGGCCTTGTTCCGCAGGGCTACTAGAGTAGGACACGCCTTCTGCAAATCAGAGAATTCTTTAGGGGTCACAGACAAAGGCTCGAGGTTTGAGAGTACCAAAGGGTGAATTTTCCGAGTGGCGGCAGCACGGGTCTGGACAGCAGCCACCTCAACTGGAATAGGAGGAGTTACAGTGTCTTCGTAGATCTTGGTGTTGTCCGGGTCGTCAGGTGAACGCACTCCTTCGACGTTACCCACCAAGACGCTGCAGTACTTTAATGGGGCGCGAACAGCGTCGATCCAACCCTCGAAGTAGGGACAGCGAAGGAAACACCTTACCACCGGGAATTCATCCGCTCGTCCCAAGTAGTCGAAGCAGCGAACGGTGTTACACTGAGAGACGTCCACGTCGGGCAGGGCTTCCTCTGACACTAGAATCCTAGAGCATCCCGTATCCCGAATGATTGTTGACACCCTGGAGCCGTTGATGGTGCCCGTAGTGTAGTACTGTTGACAAGAAGGTTTAGAGAGGCAGGACGCGATCTTTACATTTCCCCGGGGAAGAGTCAGATTTAGGCTTTTGTTTGAATAATGCAGGATTTTGAGGACAGTTTGGTCTAATGTGGCCTGGCTCTCCACAATTATGGCACTTAACTGAGGAGGATTTCCTTAAAGTGGGTGGAGATCCCTTTGAAGACGATGGTTTAGTAGAGAGCGGCCGTTTGTTGGGCTCAGTCACTGAAGGGTACCTTGAATAGTAGCGGTGGGCAGAAGCCCAGATATCGGCGCGCTTTACGGCTTCGTCTAGTGTGCGAATGTTGTTCTCCTTCAGGAACATCCGTAACTCAGCTGGGACGGAAGCCATAAACTGGTCAAGGATCATAAAGGACCTGAGATCCGAGAAGGAGAGAGTTACCTCGCTGGAGTCGAGCCAGTGATCGAAGTGTCGGCCTAGAAGGGTGGAGAATTGTTGGAATGTTTCTCCGGCACCGAGTTTGGCTGAACGGAAGGCGCTGCGGTAGTGGTCGCTTGTCCGGTGGAAGTGCTGCAAAATGGCTGCCTTCAGCTGGCTGTAGTCTTCTGTAACGTCTGCAGACAAAGAAGTGTAAAATTCAGCCAGTTTACCGGTAAGCAAGCTTCCTAGGTAGATGGCATAATCACTGACGGCAATCTTGAGGAGTGAGGCGACTCGTTCGAAACGAGTGAAATACGAAGCTATCTCTTCCCCTTCGCGATACACTGGTAGCTTGGGACGAGTGGCAGGGTCGGCGCCAAGGGGGACCATACCTTTGTTACCAGGTGCTTGAAGTTTAAGCTGCTCAAGGGCAAGAGCATGCTCCCTTTCCTTTTCCTTCTCTTCTCGCTCCTTTTCCTTCTCTTTTCGCTCCTTTTCTTCCCTTTCTCTCCTCTCTTGTCTTTCACGCTCCCGCTCGTCCCGTTGGCGTGACTGTTCCTCGGAGACGAAGTTCCTGAGGTCGTCCCCTTCGTAGCCCAACTGTCGTCCTAAGCTGACTAGTTCCTGAATTGACGACATCTTCAACGGAGTACTAATCAACAGAACAAGACAAAACAATATAAATGAAAACAGTTAAGCTGTTCAACCTTCTAAATAAATAAACACAAACAATGGAGACTACCAGCTCAAAAAAAAAGGGGTGAATTAAATCACCACCAAAGTGCACGAAACACGACCCAAACTAATGTGAAACATTAGGATAAAGGGGTCCAAGGTCAGAAGAGTTAAACTCTGCACCTGACAATCACGAGGCCCTGAACCAGAGTCATCTATGACGCACCTGGTTAGGCAAAGAAAGAGCCTCACACAACAAAAAAACAGTCACCAAAACACTCACGTTGAGCCCGGAACAGCAAGTGGAGGTAGGGGACAATCCTGACCGTCAATGGTGACTGGGGTGGTTCATCTCGCCTCGAAGCACACGGAAGGGAGGAGGAATCCTGGCGAGGTCGCCACTTGTGAGGGACAGGGCCCAGGCGTAGTTAGGTGGAGGGGACGCCAGATCAAGTCCCTCGTTAGGCCCGGTATCCCTCAGCTTCCCTGGGTGCGTGGCGAGATAAACACTAGAGTGGCTTTTACATTTAATCGCCTCCTCAACACCCACACACACGGGAGAAGTATAGTATTTCCGGGGTAGCGTCGCCCAGCGTCAACAGAGTCCCGGTTGGAGAGAGCCAGGGGCCACTGGCAGGGTGGTGACGCGGCGGCGAGACGGTGTCGGGACGTCGGAGTTGGAAGGGCCCTGGGGCCACAAGTAGGATGAAGATAAGGCAGCGATATGAAGCCACAACGTCCGATGAGGAGGAGAGCAATAACGGGGGCAGCAGACTGGCAGGGCTCGTGTCAGCCACAACCCCGCTCGGCGGTGAGCAGAATGGGAGGCCGGTAAAGGTGTTAACTCGGCTGAGTCCCAGGGTAGTCTCCCTCACACCTCCACGCCGGTCCTCCACATCACGTTCCTTCGAACCCTTGGAGATATGGAGCAGGGTTCGAAGCGCATTACCGCGGCCTTTGAGATGATTAGCAGGGCTTGAAGTGCACCTTGCTGAGGTGAAACAAGGGTAAATAAGTAGTCTTCCCTCACAGAGGTCTTATTCCCTCTGAGCTGATGACATGGCCCATGTTTGTAATCTACTTTGCTCTTTAAAAAGTTACACTTCTCCATCCTAATAGTCAGTTTCGTTTCCTTTAAGCGTTCCAGCATTTGTTCTAAGTTATCTATATGATTAGAAAATATATCGCCCAGGATAATTATGTCATCAAGGTACACCTGAACCTTGTTACCTAATAGTCCTGTAAGGACAGTATTTATTATTTTTTGGAAGCAGGACGGGGCTGTTTTAAGACCAAAGGGGAGGGAAGTAGATTCCCAATGTCCTGCTGGAGAAGAAAATGGTGTCTTCTCTCTGCTAATTTCATCTCGGGGGATTTGATGGTAACCCTGTTTCAAGTTTAGGCATGAAAAAATCTTACTATCTCCCAATTGATTGAGTATGGAATTTATATTAGGGAGTGGGTACCGGTCGTCCCGTAGTGTCTTATTAAGTGCCCGGAAGTCCAGACAAAGTCGTAGTCTTTCATCTTTTTTTGGCACTGGGATAAGTAGGGCATTATAGGGTGATCGCGAAGGGCGAATCACACCCTGTTGCTGGAGCGATATAAATTGTTCATTTACTCTGTCATGATAACTGATATGAATGTTATATGGACGCCTGTACACTACTTCATCAGTTTTTTGCTTGATGGTGCTTAGAAAATAGGGCGTTACTGTTAATGGTTCTTGTTCTGTGGAAAACACTGTTATATATTTATCTATTAAGGACTTTAATACCTGATTCTCTCTCTCTTCATTTGGGAATTTAGCGTCAACAATTTGATTGAGGCTTTTCTTCCTTGCTTCAAGCTCTGCAAGCTTCAAGTCTGTCTTAACTGTGTCAGCGGTCTGTACACTAGATACTTGTGGCAGATCAGCGTATTGCTCATGAGTGACAGGCTTCACAAATCCTAACGTTGTATTATCATCTATCTTTACACTTACTTTCAATATTCAAATACGGCACAGTGACATAAGATCTTTGATTGTCAGGTGAAGGGGTCAACTTAACTATCCCTGAGCACAAGACTCTAGCCTGAGTATTACTAACACAAGGCTCAAATAAAGCTTCACTTGCCTGTAGTTGCGTCACTAGCGCTATGCAACCTGCAACAGATGCATGCAGTTGCAAAGGTTCAGCTGCTTGGCAACGTACGGCCTTATTTTCAGTGAGACATTCTTCATTTCCATCTACATTTAGCTAAGATCCTTCACCTCTAGATATAAGACATATTTTTCTTGGCATAATGGGTTGTATCGGTATGGTTTCCCCTTATATTATCAGTTTTCAGCTTTGTTTCTTTTGTTTCTTATTTAGTTGCCATATTTTAAAAATCATCTCGTGTTGCATGAAAAATCAATACTCAACACAATAGGAGTCGGCGAATCTACGTCGTGTGTTATCAATAAGTTTTGGGATCTACTTTTTCCTTCTATATTAGCTTGTCTTTTACCGTCATTTTCAGTATGGTATCTATGCACGGAGACAATTTTCACGGGTTTCGCTTCACATTCATTTACTGCGAGCCCTAATTCTTTAATAAATTCATCCGTTAAAACCCACACATGCTTCTGTTTCTAGGAGTGCTGCCACTTTTGCATATGTATTATCATGAGTCATGCGATCTGCCTACCAAAGTTACTCTTCAGTTATGTTGATTATAGCCTTCTTTTCATTATTTTTAAGGTCACTCCCTTGCTCGTTATAGCCTTCTTTTCCTTATATTTAAGTGAGGCGGTTACTCCCTTGTTCGTTATAGCCTTCATCTTATTATATTAAATGTTACTCCCTTGTTCGTTATAGCCTTCATCTTATTATATTAAAGGTTACTCCCTGTTCGTTATAGCCTTCATCTTATTATATTAAATGTTACTCCCTTGTTCGTTATAGCCTTCATCTTATTATATTAAATGTTACTCCCTGTTCGTTATAGCCTTCATCTTATTATATTAAATGTTACTCCCTTGTTCGTTATAGCCTTCATCTTATTATATTAAATGTTACTTCCTGTTCGTTATAGCCTTCATCTTATTATATTAGTTATAGCCTTCATCTTATTATATTAATCTTATTATATTAAAGGTTACTCCCTTGTTCGTTATAGCCTTCATCTTATTATATTAAAGGTTACTTCCTGTTCGTTATAGCCTTCATCTTATTATATTAAATGTTACTCCCTGTTCGTTATAGCCTTCATCTTATTATATTAAAGGTTACTCCCTTGTTCGTTATAGCCTTCATCTTATTATATTAAATGTTACTTCCTGTTCGTTATAGCCTTCATCTTATTATATTAAATGTTACTCCCTTGTTCGTTATAGCCTTCATCTTATTATATTAAAGGTTACTTCCTGTTCGTTATAGCCTTCATCTTATTATATTAAAGGTTACTTCCTGTTCGTTATAGCCTTCATCTTATTATATTAAATGTTACTCCCTTGTTCGTTATAGCCTTCATCTTATTATATCAAAGGTTACTCCCTTGTTCGTTATAGCCTTCATCTTATTATATTAAAGGTTACTTCCTGTTCGTTATAGCCTTCATCTTATTATATTAATAGCTCATCTTCTTATTATATTAAAGGTTACTTCCTGTTCGTTATAGCCTTCATCTTATTATATTAACGGTTACTCCCTTGTTCGTTATAGCCTTCATCTTATTATATTAAATGTTACTCCCTTGTTCGTTATATCCTTCATATTATTATATTAATTGTTCGTTATAGCCTTCATCTTATTATATTAAATGTTACTCCCTTGTTCGTTATAGCCTTCATCTAATTATATCAAAGGTTACTCCCTTGTTTGTTATAGCCTTCATCTTATTATATTAAATGTTACTCCCTTGTTCGTTATAGCCTTCATCTTATTATATTAAAGGTTACTCCCTTGTTCGTTATAGCCTTCATCTTATTATATTAAATGTTACTCCCTTGTTCGTTATAGCCTTCATCTTATTATATTAAATGTTACTCCCTTGTTCGTTATAGCCTTCATCTTATTATATTAAATGTTACTCCCTTGTTCGTTATAGCCTTCATCTTATTATATTAAATGTTACTCCCTTGTTCGTTATAGCCTTCATCTTATTATATTAAATGTTACTCCCTGTTCGTTATAGCCTTCATCTTATTATATTAAAGGTTACTTCCTGTTCGTTATAGCCTTCATCTTATTATATTAACGGTTACTTCCTGTTCGTTATAGCCTTCATCTTATTATTTGTTCGTTATAGCCTTCATCTTATTATATTAACGGTTACTTCCTGTTCGTTATAGCCTTCATCTTATTATATTAAATGTTACTTCCTGTTCGTTATAGCCTTCATCTTATTATATTAAATGTTACTCCCTGTTCGTTATAGCCTTCATCTTATTATATTAAAGGTTACTCCCTGTTCGTTATAGCCTTCATCTTATTATATTAAATGTTACTTCCTGTTCGTTATAGCCTTCATCTTATTATATTAAAGGTTACTTCCTGTTCGTTATAGCCTTCATCTTATTATATTAAATGTTACTCCCTTGTTCGTTATAGCCTTCATCTTATTATATTAAAGGTTACTTCCTGTTCGTTATAGCCTTCATCTTATTATATTAAATGTTACTTCCTTGTTCGTTATAGCCTTCATCTTATTATATTAAAGGTTACTTCCTGTTCGTTATAGCCTTCATCTTATTATATTAAATGTTACTTCCTTGTTCGTTATAGCCTTCATCTTATTATATTAAAGGTTACTTCCTGTTCGTTATAGCCTTCATCTTATTATATTAAAGGTTACTCCCTTGTTCGTTATAGCCTTCATCTTATTATATTAAAGGTTACTCCCTTGTTCGTTATAGCCTTCATCTTATTATATTAAGTTCGTTATAGCCTTCATCTTATTATATTAAAGGTTACTTCCTGTTCGTTATAGCCTTCATCTTATTATATTAAATGTTACTCCCTGTTCGTTATAGCCTTCATCTTATTATATTAAATGTTACTTCCTGTTCGTTATAGCCTTCATCTTATTATATTAAATGTTACTCCCTGTTCGTTATAGCCTTCATCTTATTATATTAAAGGTCACTCCCTGTTTTGTTCTTCGCTTATTTTCCGTTTTTTCCACTGCCAGTGTGCATATTTATTTATTTTTTTATTTATTATTCATTTATTTATTTAATGTTATTTATAGTAGTTAACTGAGGGGGGCACTACCCTGGCCTCCTCTTCCTCTGATTCTCCTACTTCACACAATTCTCTTAGTACTTGACACTTTTGTTCATATGCTTCATTTTTTTTTTTTTTTCATTCTTGACTTTTTATCCATACCTCACACTTTTCTTAATATTTCACATTTTTCTACATCATACTCTACACTTCCCACCTGGGGGACGCGGGTTAGGCCTTTATAAAGTCACTCTATGGCTGCATGCCCGCCGCGGCACACCACCACCCTGTGAGGCGTAGAGCCTTGTGTTCCCCTCCATCCTGGGGTAACAATCCTAAAACAAACAAACCTGGGAGGCGGGACACTGCCGCTGCCTGTCACCTGACACCCTCTCACTGATGAGTGAATCGCGGCGCGGGTGGAGAGAGACTGCCCATCCCTCTCCACTCCGCCCGGGGAAGGAACTTATGAATCCTAGGTTGTGAGTCGCGTGTGCTACCCATTGCACTACAGAACACCAATTGCCGGCCAGAGTTTCAACCACCATATCGTCAAAGTTCATGTCCTCCGGAAGAACCAATAATTATATAATTAAATCGTCACTATTATTTCTGCCACTTAAAACGAGCAAAGCTTAATAAAAATGAGAGGCGTTTTCTCGTCAGAGTAAATTAAACAAAAGCACTGTCAGCACATCTCCCTATTTATCCCTATACCGCTGCCGCCAGTTTTGAATCCTTCTTTTCTTGTATTTTAATTTTTACTTTTTTTATTTCATTTGCATTAGCTTGTATTAAAACAACTGTTTTATCACTCATTAATTACTCCATAAATGATCTCACCGTCTCGTATCCCTGGTAGCGTGATCCGGCTTAAGTTGTTATTGGAGACTGGTGTTCGGGGATAAACAAGGGAAAAAGAAAATATACATTTATTTAAAATTAAATGAAAGTAATTGCCTTACGCAATGTTCTATGCTCAGACGATCATAACGCTGGCGTATTCAGCAATGGATGCAACATATGACAAACGACATGTCTTAAGCATAATACTACAATTTGTGCTCAGTTGTTGCCAATAATAATAACACTCGTCATTCCACAAGCAGTGGTTTGTTTCTCTCTGCTTACATCACAATGTTTAAGTACTCTCCTCACATCCTAATAACACATTCCTGTAGTATAATCTACTACAATTTCACGGAAGCACCAAATTATACCACACCCAGTGGTTTCTACCTTTGCTTTACATCGCAAACAAATAATCACAATCCTGTCCCACTCACAATCCTACTACACATCTCCTACATTATAATCTCCAGGACAATACAGTCGGTTTCCCTTAGATTCTCGAATTTCTACTCACGATTAAGATCACAACAGCCATTCTCAGCTGAGTGAGTACCAAGTCTGCTTGAAGCGAGTGCAAGGCTCGGTCTGCCCATACCACTGTTGTCTAGGTCACATTTTTCCTTGCTTGAGGCGGAACTACATCCTTGACACGCCTTCATTTCCTACATAACCAGTAGCCAATACTTCCTGTCAACAACCATTGGCTCGCTCATTATGTTGTATTGTCTACTTCTCCTGCTTATTCGTGATGCACTCTTAAGACACTCCCACAGTGACTTCTCTTTTCAGTTATTCGCTTATAGCATTTCGTCACACCGCACGTGACATGTTAGAGTCCTCTTGAATGGTTATCCACACTTCCTGACCACGCCTACTGGGTATCTGTTTTCTGTATGTGGGTCTGGGTATTTTCCATAACCTCTCAGTAGTGTTAGTGCTTATCAGATGTTTACAACTTTGTATATCTGACTAATTTCTTTCCTTCCTTCCCTCTCCTATCATATTTACAATTCTTGTCTCCATATCTCCACTCGGTATTTGCCTCTGATTGGGGTCACTATTAATTAACTGTGCTGCTATGGTCGTCTTCTGTTTGTCCATATTCTGGGTCCCAACAGAGTCATCTGCGAAAAGGATTGTTTTAAGGTTTGTAAATATGTAAGTAATATTATTTATATATAAGAGAAACAGGATTGGACCCAAGACACTGCCCTGTGGAGCACCGTATTGAATAGGTAGAGATGCAGATAGACAAGTGTGGAATTTGGTTGATTGAGTTCTGTGGGATAAGTAATCCTGAAACCAGTCATGAATAATACCTCTAATTCCATAGTAATACAACTTATGTAATAATATATCGTGTCTGACTGTATCAAAAGCTTCGGTGAAGTCAACAAAGGTGCTTAATAATGACTGTTTATTATCTAAAGTGTTATAGATTTCTTCTGAATAGGTTCTCAAGGCATCGAAAGTGTTTAGACCACGACGAAAACCAAACTGACTTGGATTAAGTATGTTTTTAGTTTCAAGAAAATTTATGAGGAATTTTTTCATTACTTTTTCAAAGATCTTAGAAAAAACATTTAGTAAGGATATTGGTCTATAATTACTTAATTCATCTTTGGGGCCTTTCTTATGGATGGGGACAACAGTTGCCTGTTTTAGGAGTTGAGGAAATTTACCATTATTGATAGAATTATTAAAGAGTATGGACAAGGGTATTGCAAGTTGTTTTTTGCTGGTTTTTAATACAGATACTGGAATTTCATGCACATTAAAAGGGAAAGGGAAGGGAAGGGAAGGGAAGGGAAGGGAAAGGAAGGAAGGGAAAGGGGAAGGAAGGAAGGAAGGAAGGAAAGGAAGGAGGAAGAGAAGGAAAGGGAAGGGAGGGAAGGAAGTGAAGGGTAGGGACACGAGGGAAAGAGAAGGGAACGGCAAATGAAGTGATGGGAAGGAATGGGAAGGGAAGGGAAGAGAAGGGAAGGGGAAGGGAAGGGAAGGGAAGGGAAGGGAAGGGAAAGGGTAGGGACACGAGGGAAAGAGAAGGGAACGGCAAAGGAAGTAATGGGAAGGAATTGGAAGGGAAGGAATGGGAAGGGAAGGGAAGGGAAAGGGTAGGGACACGAGGGAAAGAGAAGGGAACGGCAAAGAAAGTGATGGGAAGGAATGGGACGGGAAGGGAAGGGAAAGGGAAGGGAAGGGATGGGAAGTGAAGGGTAGGGACACGAGGGAAAGAGAAGGGAACGGCAAATGAAGTGATGGGAAGGAATGGGAAGGGAAGGGAAGGGAAGGAAGGGAAGGAAGGAAGGAAGGAAAGGAAGGAAGGAAGGAAGGGAAGGATAGGGACACGAGGGAAAGAGAAGGGAACGGTAAATGAAGTGATGGGAAGGAATGGGAAGGGAAGGGAAGGGAAATGGAAAGGGAAGGGAAGGGAAGTGAAGGGTAGGGACACGAGGGAAAGAGAAGGGAACGGTAAATGAAGTGATGGGAAGGAATGGGAAGGGAAGGGAAGGGAAAGGGAAGGGAAGGGAAGGGAAGGGAAGGGAAGGGTAGGGACACGAGGGAGAGAGAAGGGAACGGCAAAGGAAGTGATGGGAAGGAAAGGGAAGAGAAGGAATGGGAAGAGAAGGAATGGGAAGGGAAGGGAAGGGAAGGAATGGGAAGGGAAGGGAAGGGAAAGGAAGGGAAGGGAAGGGAAGGGAAGGGAAGGGAAAGGGTAAGGACACGAGGGAAAGAGAAGGGAACGGCAAAGGAAGTGATGGGAAGGAATGGGAAACACTTGAAACACTATTATGCTTACACACACAAAAAAAAAAGTTTTATAAGGAGAAATTAATTTATTAGCTTGTAAGCAGCCCATTTAAAGCAGATTTTGCTTTTTGGGCAGCATGTTTGTAATTTTTGGTTCAGTCGCCAATAGACATATGTAAAAAAAAATTAATTACATAATACATATTTACCCCTCATAGAACATAATAATCTACTTATATACACTAGATACAGGTAGCTTTATCAATACTGATCTAGAATATACTGTTTATAATGTTTCTTAAATGTATGCAATGTTGGTAATAGTTGAACGTGATTTGGTAAAGAATTCCAAATTTTAGGACCAGAATAAGCTTGAGTTTCTTTATCTCCAGTTTCCTTTCCGGGCGTTCTATCTCTGCGGTGGTAGACTGTCTCTGTTCTTCCCCTAAACCTATCAACAGTGGTGTTCCACAGGGCTCTGTCCTATCACCGACTCTCTTCCTGTTATTCATCAATGATCTTCTTTCCATAACAAACTGTCCTGTCCACTCATACGCCGACGACTCCACTCTGCATTATTCAACTTCTTTCAATAGAAGACCCTCTCAACAGGAAGTACACGACTCCAGACTGGAGGCTGCAGAACGTTTAACCTCAGACCTTGCTATCATTTCCGATTGGGGCAGAAGGAACCTTGTGTCCTTCAATGCCTCAAAAACTCAATTTCTCCACCTATCAACTCGACACAATCTTCCAAACACCTATCCCCTATTCTTCGACAACACTCAGCTATCACCATCTTCAACACTAAACATCCTCGGTCTATATTTAACTCAAAATCTCAACTGGAAACTTCACATGTCTCTCGCTAAATCAGCTTCCTCGAGGCTGGGCGTTCTGTGTCGTCTCCTTCAGTTCTTCTCCCCCGCGCAGTTGCTATCCATATACAGGGGCCTTGTCCGCCCTCGTATGGAGTATGCATTTCACATGTGGGGGGGCTCCCCTTACACAGCTCTTCTGGACAGAGTGAAGTCTAAGGCTCTTCGTCTCATCAGCTCTCCTCCTCCTACTGATAGTCTTCTACCTCTTAAATTCCGTTGCGATGTTGCCTCTCTTTGTATCTTCTATTGATATTTTCACGCTGACTGCTCTTCTGAACTTGCTAGCTGCATGCCTCCCCCCCTCCCGCGGCCACGCTGCACTCGACTTTCTACTCATGCTCATCCCTATACTGTCCAAACCCCTTATGCAAGAGTTAACCAGCATCTTCACTCTTTCATCCCTCACGCTGGTAAACTCTGGAACAATCTTCCTTCATCTGTATTTCCTCCTGCCTACGACTTGAACGCTTTCAAGAGAAGGGTATCAGGACACCTCTCCTCCCGAAATTGACATCTCTTTCGGCCACTTCTTATGATTTTTTTTTTAGGAGCAGCGAGTAGCGGGCTTTTTTTTTTATTATTGTTTCCTTTTTTTCTGCCTTTGAGCTGCCTCCTTTGTTGTAAAAAAGAAAAAGAAAAAAAAAGTGTTGGAAGACTGACAGGTTATGTTGTGGAACACGGAGATATTCACGGGTGCGGGTGGGATAATTGTGTTGTGGTAGTAAGACTGAGACTGTCACGTTTCTTGTGTTGATTGATTTGTACATATATATACCAATTTGTATTTTATTAATATCAAAAAGTTTTAGGATGTGATTTTTTTTAAATAAAGGTTGTGTGTGATCAAAATAACCACGGTTTGAAATAATTCTAATTATTTTCTTTTGCAAACGAAATAAGGGAAGTAAATGTGTTGGATAAGTGTTGCACCAAATTGGTGTACAATACTGAAAAATGTGGTAATACATGAGCACTGTACATTATTTGTAAGACATTAGTTGGGATGAAGTCTTTTACTTGGTGAAGTAATTATATATTCCTTGATAATTTATTACTTAAGGCAGATATGTGTGTTTTAAATGACATACTTTCATCAAAGGTAATACCTAACATTTTGTGTTGCTTAGTTTTTTTAATAATATTTTTGTTATACTTTGGAGGTGGAAGTGGGTCTGTTGATTTGTTGGTAAATAACATGTAATACGTCTTATTTAGGTTAATAGTTAGTCTATTACTAACACACCATTTTTCTAAAATTTCTAGGTCAGAATTAGCAGTTTCAATCTTAGATGCAGGGTCTTGCCCAGTAATGTATAATGTAGAATCGTCAGCAAAGATTACTGATTTAAGATGAGGAAATATCTGGGGAAGATCATTAATGTAAATCAAGAATAGAATAGGACCTAGTACACTACCCTGTGGAACTCCATATTGTATGTTTTGTGGTAAAGAGAAGTTATTTAAAATTTTAGTAGATTGTGTTCTATTAGAGAGATAATCCTTAAACCAGTCATGTAATATACCTCGGATGCCATAATGTTTCAATTTTTGTAGTAATATGTCATGTTTAACGGTATCAAATGCTTTACAGAAATCAATAAAAATACCGAGCAAAGAATGTTGGGAGTCCAGGGCGGTGTAAATATTTTCAGAGAGGTTATTCAAAGCTTGGAAAGTACTCATGTTTTGTCGAAATCCAAATTGTTGAGGAGTTATAATAGCTTTACTTTCTGGGAAATTAATTAAGTATTTTTTTCATCAATTTTTCAAAGATTTTAGAGAAAGTACAAAGCAGTGATATGGGTCTGTAATTACCAAGGTTATCCTTAGGACCTTTTTTATATATTGGGATTACTGTGGCATGTTTCAGAAGTTGTGGAAATATACCCTGTTCAATGGATTGGTTGAATAGTTTAGATAATGGGATAGCTAGTTGTTCATTGTTAGCTTTAATTAAAGAAACAGGGATCTCATTTGCATTTGATTTTTTGTTTTTCAAGGACTTTATAGTTGATGTAACATCATTTGGAATAATAGGAAGGACAGACATAGATGTAGGGTAGTCACCTCGTAGAAATGTAATTGGGTTAGCAGAGGCCGGTGGTATGTTGTTATCAAGGTTAACAGCAATATTTGTGTAATATTTATTGAATGCGTCAGCTATCTCTGAAGGATGTCTGAGTATTTTGTTATTTACGGATATATAGCTAAGATATTTTTTTTTTTTTAGTTGTTTTTAAGTTGATTAACAGCATTCCAGATTTTTCAAGTATCATTTTTGAAATTTGTAAATATATTCATGTAATAAGACTTTTTTGAGTTACTAATAACCCTGTTTAACATATTGCGGTATACTTTATAATGATTTTCTGTGATAGCACCTACTTTATAATCTTTATATAGGTTGTTTTTAGTTGTAATAGACTTAATAACAGCTGTTGTTATCCAGGGGTTTTGCAGTCTCTTTTCAGAAATATATTTAGTTCTCAACGGGAAACAGTCATTGCATACTTTATTGATTTTGGTAAGAAATTTACTAAAATTGGTGTTAACATCTCGCGAGGATAAGAGAGCATTCCAGTCTACATTATTGAGTTTATGAGAGAAAAGGTGCTAAGCTCAGGAGTCACATGTCTAACTTCAATTTTGATGGGATTTTTGCATGGTATCGGAGTGGAAATATTAAAAAATATTGGTAAATGGTCAGAGATGGGGAAACCTGAGGTGTAATTTTTTTTTAAATTAATAAATATATGATCGAGGAGAGACGGTTCGGACAAAATTGAGCTATCTGGAAACCTAGTTGGCCTGGCAATGTGGGGAATGAAATTTAAAGCTTGGATGTTTACAAGAAAGTTGTTTGTTGGAGTAGTAATTGATAATAAATTAAGATGGCATGTTCACATTGAGGATATAAAAAATAAGATTTCAAAAGTAACGGGAGTTATTTACAAGATACGAAATATTTGTAATGATAATTGTCTAAAATCGATATCTATCACTTGCTTACCCATATTTATTATATTAATCTGCAATCTGGGGAGGGGCTTGTAAAACATATGTTCAGAAATTATTCATGTGTCAAAAAATTTAATTCGTTTTTTATCTAATAAAAGTAAGTATGATCACACAAACCCGATCTTTCGTGAGCTTCAATTCATGAAATCACATGACATTATTACTTACCAGACCCTTACCAGACACGCCAATACTCTCAAACTTCCCTTGTGCCGAACCCCTCATGCCCAGCAAAGTGTGCTAACTCGGGGCACCAAATTGTGGAACCAACTTCCAGAGGATGTAAGAAATAACAGCTTAAATTAATTTAAAATACAAGTGAAGGAAAGATTAAGAAAATCATATTAGATTGTAACGTAGTTTTCAAAAACAAAACACAATTTTGTTTTAATCCATATATATATATATATATATATATATATATATATATATATATATATATATATATATATATATATATATATATATATATATATATATATATATATATATATATATATATATATATATATATATATATATATATATATATATATATATATATATATATATATATATATATATATATATATATATATATATATATATATATATATATATATATATATATATATATATATATATATGTGTGTGTGTGTGTGTGCGTATTGTTCTTGTTATTATAATTACTTTTCCTAGTATTTATTATAATTATTTATAATATCATTATTATAAGTTTTGTGTGTGTGTGTGTGTGTTAATATGTGTGTGCATATGTGCGTTTTTATCTGTGTATAGTATACTCGCACGTGTACTTCCGTGTGTACTCGTGTGTGTGTGTATGTGTACACGTACCTTGTGTGTACTCGTATGTGTGTATGTGTTCTCGTATGTATGTGTGTATATGTTAACTCATATTTATGCGTGTACTCGTACGTGTGTGTGTACGTGTGTGTATACTCGTATATATGTGCTTGTATTTATGTGTCATATATGTGTATATGTATATTAGTACATATATGTACATTTGTATTCTTATCAGTCTTGTGTTTTGTTAGATTAGTGCTTTGGTAGGCAGGATATGTATGTAGGAAATATGGATTTATATTTATTATTCTAAGAGTAACAACTGTTAATTAATATGTGTAATTCAGCAAAAAGTCCATAAGGGAGCCACGGCTTAATGGACAAGGGTTGTTACCCATGTATACAGTAAAACCCTTTTGTAATACAAAGAGGCCAAATAAAACAGATCAATCAATCAATCAATCTCATATACGCTTTCATTACTTTCTCCATCCCATCCTGCCACACCACTGCACCTCTCATATAATTCATTCCTACTGCACCT
The DNA here is from genome assembly GCF_024679095.1 of Eriocheir sinensis. Taxonomy (NCBI): domain Eukaryota; kingdom Metazoa; phylum Arthropoda; class Malacostraca; order Decapoda; family Varunidae; genus Eriocheir; species Eriocheir sinensis. The sequence continues at coordinate 2,909,598 of NC_066537.1, forward strand.
ATTCTCGATTGTTGTGCTGCATTCCATGCCCACGTCTCTGATGCATTTGACAGAGTTGGCAGGCTAATACTGTTCCTTATTCCCCGCTTTACCTCCATGCTCTCACTTCTTCCTCTCATTACTCTCTCCAACACACCTACTATCTGTTTGCCCTTCACTGATACTTCCTTCACCTCGCCATCCGTACTTCCATGCTTACATAGAACTGTCCCCAAATATTTAAACTATGTCACCTCCTCCACGGGTACCATGACAAATCTTCAGTGGACCAGGAGCTGCCTTGTATAGGCCAACCGGCCTCTTGCAGACTCCTTACGTTCTTATGTTCTTATGTAATACCCCAGTGGACATTTGCCAAATCCAGCAACAAATTTATTAACTTGGCAACTACTGTAAAGCAGTGCCCTGCCCTACCCTGCCCTGACCTGCCCTGGCCCCCCTGTGTTCTCTACTAATACATTACACATATTTAGAAGTACACCCAATTTGGAGCTGCCCCCTATGACACGTGTTGCTACTTAGGAGTTCCTTGAAATAACCACCCAATCCAAATTTAACCCAATGCAGTCATGCTATAAGAAAGCCTCATATTTGATCTGACCTAGGTCTATCATGTGCAGAGACATTCCCATTTGCTGTTTATATTTCATATGGTAGGAGAAGCCTGGTGTAAGCTGCCGTGAACTGTGGGGCTGTGGGATTATTTTGGAACCCTCTAAATGCTCGGATGGCACAGAAAAAGAGTTTTAGGTTATCTTGTGGAAGCTAAAATGTAAGATGACACTTGAGTGGATTCTTTATTCTAACATGCTGCTTGTAGATTGTCTGAACGCTGTAGGGTGCGTACACAGATAACGCAGATTTACCTACCTTCGTGGGCTACCGATGCTGACCAGCTCGAAGAACAGTGTTGCCAGATGATGCGGCGGTAATTTCAGTATATTTTAAGATTTTATATATTTTTTAGAAAAGGGTATCAATTCCGTATTTTGCTAGAGTATACATGAACTACTCAGTTTTACGTTTTATTTTTTTTATGTTTCGGGCTAAGCGCCGGTAGGCTAACTTGGTGCGGCGTGATGGTCGGCCCCATCCCGTCATGGCGCAGGCAATTATAGTGGCGCATCATATGTTCATGAGGGGTTGGGTAGGGGGGCCAGCGAAGTGGGCATGCACAAGGTGGGGAATAATTCTTTTTAATTATAACTTTTAGGGGCATTTTGAGGCAGATATAAAAGCATCGGGGGTCCCCTAGCCCCCATGAATTATCGCCCCCCACATACCATCCTCAAACCGTACTTTACTGGTAAAGTGTGCGTAAGTGTGACTAGTATTGGCCTCACCGTCACCACCAATGCTACCGGCAATGAGGTCCCAAGACTCAAGCTCGCCTGTCTCACCATCAATCAATCAATAAGTGTGGGCATACGCCAAGGGGCGCGTCGCCTCACCCACCCTACGCCGCTAAGCCCAGGGGTCCCTCCGGGCGAGTCTCCATGCAAGCCCTCTTCCCAACCCGAGGACCTACCGACTTGCTCAAACCACGAACTCCGTGGGCATCCCCTTGGTCTCCTCCACTCAGAATTTATCTCTTGTGGAGACAACCCGAGGAGCAGGAGCAGGTACAGGGTAACGTGGCATGTACCCGTATAGCCGGAGTTGGCGTTGACGGGCTATGCAGGTAATATATGTCAAATGTCCTACGGAGTAGTTGCTAGTTTGACAGTCATTCCAGCGAACGGCATCAATCCGCATCTCCCAGTCCCCATTTAGTGTCCATGTCTCACAATCGCACAGTGAGATAGGGAACACAATGGACTTGAAGATCCGGATCTTTGTCCATCTGCACAGGGCATATACTTGTGTTGAGCGAGTCCATAACACCGTGGGCCAAGCGAATCTACTTTAAGACTTCCTGCCGAGACTCACCGTTGTTATGAACTACGCTACCAAGATACGGGAAAATTTATGAGATCTCAATGTCCTCGCCACACGCATAGACACTGTACTGTTTCATCTAGCAAGCCTCCAAGCATCTGTACCGTGGTCTGGGTTACTGGACCCTGGTTTTGCCAATGGATGCTCCGCAATGACTCTGGTCCACAGCTCTGCCCAGAACCCCCGTCGATGGGGAGTCACCTTGTAGTGTTGACGGGGCTTGATGAGAGGTCAGCGGCACCACCTACCGTGGTTGCTTGCCCACCTCGATAGGAGTCGATGTCCGCTGGCCTCGTGGGCCAAGTGCTCCCCCCTCATCACCAGTAGAGGAGGCCTACTGGTGATGTCGCATGAGCCCGCCCTTTTACCACCTAGGGGAGGGCTACAGTCTCCCCACGTGTTTGCCGTGCCCCTCGGTGGGCAACACGCTCCTTTGGTGGGAGGTTTGGGGTAAGACGGGCGGCTCAGTGTGGCTCCATTGAATCAATCGGCTAGTCATGCGCCGGCTAGGGCCATGCGATGGTTAGAGTCAAGGGGTCACTGCCGGGTGGGCAATGGCAACGGTCCCACGTCCGCCGTTAAACGCCTGGCAGTGACTTCGTGTACTTTTACATTACCCCTGGGGCTGTTGGGTGCGGTCTGGCCTCAACATTCAGCCTCCCTTTATTGGGCTCCGTGGTAGGTGGGGGTGTGGGAAAGTTAAACAAACACCCATTATAAAAGCAAACTAACCTATCGGCAAGGGCAGTCGTGGGTATCGGAGTTGGACTCATGTATAGTATCTCCCAATCTGGTCAGTTTTGTTTCCAACTTCATGGTTCATCGAAACCTTGCGTTGCCATCTGACCACGCCCCCATATCCATCTCCATCCGCGCCCCGTCTGTCAGTTTGGACTATCTTGCTGCACGAGCGCCACACCTGGGGGATTACGCCGTGCTGCACAGTAAAGCCACTAATAGATTAATCAAATATCCCGTGAGATATGATGAGATAGATGTTGATAAATTAAAGCAGGAATTTGCCTAGTGCGTACCCCCGGTGTTTGGCAATGATGTTGGCACGACCGCCCACAATATTAGCGCTGCGCTATATGAGTGCGCCAGAGCAAGAAATAAGAGGGTGCATGCGGGTGCCCCTGGCTTCCCTGGACAGGATAAATGGCAGCACATCTTAAACGATGATGACCACGCAAGGATATGGCAAGCAGTTGACTGGAAGGGAGAGCCAGGCGTCCCCTTTAACTCACGATGTCACACCACCCTGCGATTTAGATTTTCTGTCATTTTCACGAGGTATTTAACCCTCCCCATGTGCAACAACCTAATATGGGTGACTTGGAGAGTGACGACCCAATATCTCCGCGAGAGGTTGAGGATCAGGTGCGACGGATCAAGGCCGGTAAAGCATGCGGACCGGATGGAGTGCCGCCAGGAATATTTAAAGTTCTGCCTGTGACGTGACTACTGAGTAAAACCACGCTGTTCAACCAGATGTTTGCATCGGCCACGTACCCTAGTCACTGAGTGACTGCTAAACTCTTTACAGTGTTTAAACGAGGGTCCCGTGCGCTTGTTAATAACTATCGATGAATAGCAGTAATTAATAGTATCGCAAAACTGTACGATATGATACCTTGCGACAGGTTGGGTAGATGGTTTAAACCACATCGAGAGCAGGCTGGTGGCCAGGGGGGCAGGGGGTGCCTGGAACATATAGTCGCGCTGCGGCTGTTGACGGCTGTCGCCAGGAGGAAAAGGTTTCAAGTTTTTCCACCTTTGTGGATTTCACACGGGCGTACGATAAGGTACCAAGGAACATTTTGTTTTTGATTTTAAAGAGGCTTGGTTGTAGTATGGCAATGCTCTTCTTTGCTATAGTTGCAATGTATAGGGTAACAGAATGCATTGTGGGGACAGCAGTCGTTGCTGCCTCCATCGGTGTACATCAGGGCTCCTAGACAACTTGTTTATTGTTCATCATATTGGTGAATGATCTGATAACGCTTATTAAGCAGAACTGCGGCGTGGACGGATTTCTGGCCTGGCTACACGTGCTGGTCCTGATGGACGACACTGTGTTGCTGTCCACGTCCAGACCTGCCATGATGAGTAAGATTAGATTAATGAAAGACGTCTGTATTTCTGTATGGCATGGAAGTTAATGTAAAGAAGACTATTTTTTTATATTAACGCCTGCCCATGGAAGAGCGACTGTGCTCATGTGGTCAGATCTAGGTTCCTGCTTCTTTATATGTTTTTACTTCCTTTTTTTGTTTTATATGTTTTTACTTTAGCTTTTATTTTATTTTAAAGTTCGTGCTTCTTAATTTTCATTACGATTTTAGGTATTTGCTTTGTTGTGTTTTATGGACGTTCTTTTTTTAGATAGTGTTTAACTAGGTATCTTTGTTTTATTCCAGTTATCTTTTACTTGTTCAATGTGTTGATTTGGCTGTTCTTATTTTAGGTTTTCTCATGTCTTGAAATTTGTGTTTCTTAGTCTTCATTTCGATTTTAAGTCGTTAATTTATGTGTGCTTTATGGACATTGTTTTTAGGTATTGCGTTTAATTTAGGTTTCTTTGTTTTATCTATTCATTGCTTAAGGGGGCCGGCTGGTCAAAATTTGGAAAAAAATGACAAAGTGATAAAAATTTATACATTTGCGTATGGCAATCGACAGTCTGTATGTGGAGTATTTCATCAAAATTCGCCTTTTTTATCTTATTTATGGCAATAAACCCCTACCCCTCACACAACTCTGACCTATCTTGACTCTGGCCTATCTTGATGGCCCGTATCTCAAAACCTAAGTTTTATACCTTCAAACTTCTACTCCTCCATACCTTTTTAACCAGTGTGAATGAAAATTCACACAGAATTTGCCTAAACCTGCCTGATTGATGAAATGGTCTGTTTATTATATATATGAAAGGGTTTATTTTTGCCAAATATTTTTCCCTCATTTCAGGGGAGACGTGGTGTCTGAAAATATGAAAATTCATATTCCACAAAATAATTATTTTTTCTAAGATTTCTCACCATTTGTTAAAGGTCTAGATGAGGTTCTTCTGCCATGTCAATTTCGTTCATGTACTGAAATTATTATTTACGCTGTTTAATATGCTGTTTCCCGGATATTTTCCTTTCGTTAGCTGCTGCATCCCTTGTGATACCGCACCACACATCATTAATTTGTAATGTTAGGACCATTAATCAGTAATCTTGTTTGTGGTCGATAAAATATCTGTCTATCTATCTATCTATGAGTAAGTTATCTTTGCCCTTGGCCTGCCTCTCTCCCTGACGTCCGCCCGTCCCCGGAAACTCCTACACGTTCCTCGCGCATCGCCACCTTGGAGCCTTTCACGGCTCCTGCTGGTGCCTCTGGAAAGTCCCTACCCCCTAGAGGGTCTGACCAAGACAAGTCCATGCGACACAAAGGTCCACGGAATGGTTCACGTAAACCTGGGAACCCCCAATTTCCCAAATAGAAGTTTTGCCTGGTATGTATGAACCTCCTTCATATGAAAAGTACATTGTAGTCAAGTCTGTGGATGGTTGCCCGATAAACGACCTGAATATTTTTGGAGTACACCGTTCCCTGGTCAAGGCTTGTGGCCGTGAACCCAAGATTATGCTACAAGGGGACAGTAACTTGTTAGCTGAAGTATCGTCACCTGAGGAGAGCTCAAAGCTCCGCGCCCTTACATATGTTCCGGGTGCATCAGTGTCCTGTTCCTCTCATGCTACCATGAACCAATATAGGGGAGTTGTCTTCTCACGAGACCTTCTCCGCTATTCAGAAGAAAGAGTGGTGACCGAACTTGAAAACTACGATGTGACATCAGTGCGAAGAGTGCAACGCAGAATAGACGGAGTATTCACACCCACACCAACCTTGTTCATTACCTTCAACCGTCTAGTACTGCCAAAGACCGTCAAGCTGGCGTGGCTTAACCTTAACGTGAAGCCGTACATCCCCAACCCAAGAAGATGCTTCCACTGTCAAGCATATGTTCACGTCACCCAGACTTGTCGTCGCTTGAAAAGTGGATTTTCAAAAGTATGCGTCTCTTGTGGCCTGAATAATCACGATGAAGACTGCCCTGGCCCTGTGCGGTGTTACCACTGTGGTGAGCCTCATCGAAGGATTGCGAGCGTTACCGCTTTAATAAGGCAGTACTCAATATAAGCAACCAGGAAAGAGTGTATTTTTGCAGATGTGAAACAACTTGCCCTCCCCTCAACATACCCTGGTATGACATACGCCGCTGTCCTTAACACCCATGCCAATCGCCGTCGTGCCACTACCAAGCCTGTTGCTCCAACAACCTTAGATTTGCCTGAAAAGGCCGCCCAGACGCCTGCTGATGGCCGCAGTGACCCCCATCAGCAGAAGCGCAGTCGCATCGAGGAGTCCCTCGGAGAAACCCCTCCTGCTAAAGTGCCTTCTCAAGCGACCGCTTCGGGGTCGCTGAAAAAAACCCGGGTGCCGGCTGCGGCTGTCGCTCCTGCACCAGTAGCCCCGGTTGACCCTCCGCCGGTGACCACTACTGCTCAAGGCCACGGTGCGGCCCTGCCGGCGTCCGTGTCCCTCGCCTCGGCACAGTCTGTGCCGGAGGCCCCACCCATGCCACGCTCCCTTGCCGCTTCGTCATAGTGGCGAAAGGTTGGGGAGGGCAGGCTGAGGAAGCCGACGGCAGGATCAAAAGGCCGGGGAAACTTGTTCCACGGCGTGTCACATCGGCCCTCGGGCCAAGAAAGAAAACAATCGCGCTGGGGTCAACCCTCAAGCGGAAGCCCGGTGATACTACAGGGATGTCCTTCTCCGGGGGAGCCCTGAAGAAACATAAATAACATTCAAGATCCTCCAGCGGAATTGCCGCAGTCTAAGAGGAAGCTGGGAGGAACTCTAACTACTAATAAAATACTCCCAACCACAGTGTCTCTGCCTCCAGGAGACACCCGCGTCGAAGGGGAGTCACCTTGCCGTGGTGACGGGTCTTGAAGCGAGTTTGGCAACACCACCTATCGTGGTGGCTTGCCTACCTCGATAGAGCTCGATGTTCGCTGACCTCGTGGACCAACTGCTTCCCCTCATCACCGGTAGAGGAGGCCTACTGGTGACGTTGCCTGCACCCGCCCTTTCACCACATAGGGCAGGGCTATTGTCTCCCCACGTGTTTGCCGTGCGTGGCGTCTCTTATACTCCCCGTGCCCTCTCATCTGGGAGTTGGGTCCACCGCGGGGCAGGGTGTAATTCCCCTCGATGGGCAACACGCTCCTTCGGTGGGAGGGTTGGAGTAAGATGGGCGGTTTAGTGTGGCCCCACTGAATCAATCGGCTGGTCATGCGCTAGCTAGGGTCATGCGCTGGCTAGGGTCATGCGCTGGCTAGGGTCATGCGATGGCTAGGGTTAAGCGGTCACTGCCGGGTGGGCGATCGCAATGGTCCCGCGGGCGCCGTTAAACGCCTGGCAGTGGGTGCATATACTCCCCCATTACCCCTGGGGCTCTTGGGGCGGTCTGGCCCCAACATCCAGCCTCCCCTTGTTGGGCTACGTGATGGATTGGGTGTGGGAAAGTGAAACGACTTTTTTTTTTGTATGGGTAAAAATACTTTGCTCCGGCCTGCCTCTCTCCTTGACGTCCGCCTGTCCTTGGAAACTCCCACACGGTCCTCGCTCATCGCCACCTTGGAGCTTTCACGGTTCCTGGTGGTGCTTCTGGTAAGACCCTACCCCCTAGGGGGTCTGCCCATGACAAGTCCGTGCGACACAAAAGTCCACGGAATAGTTCACGTAAACCTTGGAACTCCCCAGTTTCCCAAATAGAAGTTCTGCCTTGTGTATATGAGCCTGTTTCATTTGATAAATATATAGTAGTCAAGTCTGTGGATGGCTGCTCGATAAACGACCTCGACATCTTTAAAGTACACCGTTCCCTGGTCAAGGCATGCGCCCGTGAGCCCAAGATCATGCCGCAAAGGGACGGGAGCATGCTTATTAAAGTTTCGTCACCAGAGGAGAGCTCAAAGCTCTGCTCGCTTACTTCTGTTCCGGGTGCATCAGTGTACTGCGCTCTCCATGCCACCATGAACCAATCTCGGGGAGATGTCTTATTATGGGACCTTCTCCGCTATTCAGAAGAAAGACTGGTGACCGAACTTTAAAAAAATTACGATGTGACTTCAGTGCGACGAGTGCAACGCAGAGCAGACGGAATACTCACACCTACACCAACCCTGTTTATCACATTCAACCGTCTATTACTGCCCAAGACCGTCAAGCTGGCGTGGCTTAACCTTACATCCCCAACCCAAGAAGATGCTTCCACTGTCAAGCATATGATCACGTCACCCAGACTTATCGCCGCATGAAAAATGTGACTTGTGGCTTAGATAACCACGGTGAGGACTGCCCTGGCCCGGTCCGGTGTTACCACTGTGGTGCGCCTCATCCTGTTTCATCAAAGGAATGTGAGCGCTACCTTTTCGAAAGAGAAATCCTCAATATTCGCAGCCAGGAAAGGGTGTCCTTTGCTGAGGCGACACAACTTGCCCTCAACAAGATGTCCAGCCCAGGAATGACACACGCCGCTGCCCTTAACGCCGATCTACAACTGCCAAGCCTGTTAATCCCACAACCTCAATCCCGCCTCAGAAGGCCGCCTCATCCAACCAGACGCCTGTTGATGGCTCCAGTGAGCCCCATCAGCATAAGCGCACGAGCAGTGAGTAGTCCCTCGAGGACAGTCCTCCTACCAAAGTGCCTTTTCCTACGTCCGCTTCTGGGGCGGGATTCCCAAAGATATACTCACTAACTACGAACTAACATAGCTACGCACTATCGATTTAGCGACCGACGTTAACTTCAGATTCACGAAGCAAACCTTACGTTGTAGTTAAAGGCAGCTAGGCTGCTGATTGTTGATGACGTCATTGTCCTTGCAGCGAATCACAAGCATGTTTACAAAACCGTCAGCTAATCGTAGGGAGCCCCTCCAGCTCCTGGTTCAAAAACAACCCGTTCTCTTTTCCCATTTCTATATTTTAAGGTAAACTGTACTAGGTCGTAATCTAGGAACTTAAATATTTCGTTGCTTGCTTCACATTTACGTCAAGGTAACTCTGCTGTTCGATGTCTTGTTATCTACGAACATGCTTAAGGGGAAGAAAAAGATAATACGGAGGGGATTGAGGCAGGAAAAAAGCAAAGATAAATATGGGACAGATATCGAGGCAGACAGGGACGAAGGACTGAAGGAAGGAAGGAGGGAAAATTAAAACTATCTTACCATATCTGCAGCGCAGCTCATGGGCTGTCACCCGACAACGGTCCATGCTCCCTCCACGGAGGGATAAACCTAGAGATGGATGGATATGAATGGATGAGGAGGTAGGAAGATGAAGGAGGAGGGAGGTCTGGCAATCCCCCGGCCGGGCGTCGGTGTTGTCATACCGCCCACACTTATCATATACCTCTCAATGGGTGTATATCTCATCATTTTACAAAGAAATAGGCTGATCTTACTCGCAAAGTTATATTTCAAGTTTAAAAACGCGATTTATAAGCATTTATATGTAAATATGATAATATTGTTACCGTTTCCTACACCTCCGAGGCAGTAGTTATTTAACAACATATTTAGCGTCACACAGAGCGCGACGAAAACCTTTGTGAATCCGCGCGCTAACTTGTGACGTCATCAATTAGTTTGTAATTATTACCGTGCAAGCTTTGTGAATCTTGTGAATTTTGTTGTTGACGCCCAACTCTACGCACTAATGCTTTGTGAATCCCGCCACTGGGTCGCTTGGATAATTCTTGGTGTCGGCTGCGGACGCCACTCCTGCACCAGTGGCTCCGGGTGACCGTCAGCCGGTGACTGTTGCTGCTCAAGGCAACGGTGCGGCCCTGCCGGCACCCGTGACCCCCGCCTCCACACAGTCTGTACAGGAGGCTCCACCCGTGCCATCATCCCCTGCCGCTTCCTCTGAGTGGCGGAAGGTTGGGGGGGCAAGGTGAGTAAGTCACCGGTAGGAACGGGAGGCCGGGGAAAATTGGATCTTCCCCGGTCTGTCTCATCGGCCACTGGGCCGAAAGGGAGCACACTGGCGCTGGGCTAACCCTCCAGCGAAAGCCGGTGTGAAACCATGAATGTCCCACTCCGGGGGCGCCCTGAAGAAACAAAAATAAAATTCACTCTAATACAGTGGAACTGCCGTGGGTTGAGAGGAAGCTGGGAGAAACTCCAGGTCCTAATCAAAGACTCCCAGCCACAGTGTATATGCCTACAGGAGACACTGTTAGGATCATACGCTCATCCTCCCCCGCGCAATTACAGTGCCATATATGCGCCAGATGATCCCACACAAGCTCCTTTGGGAGGTACGTGTCTCTTCATATCCAACGACATAGCACACACTCCGCTCTTACTTTAACACTCTATTGCAGCTGCTGCTGCTCATATCCACATAACACGTACCTACACTATATGCTCCCTGGATGACTAAGATGATTCAGGGGTTGAGAAACTTGCCATACGAGGAAAGACTCAAACAGTTAAACTTGCATTCTCTAGAAAGGCGAAGGGTGCGTGGAGACATGATCGAGGTTTATAAATGGATGAAGGGCTTTAATAAGGGGGATATTCGTAAGGTTTTGTTGGTACGAGACCGGGTAGGACACGAAGTAATGGGTTTAAACAGGATAAATTCAGATTCAACAGGGACATAGGCAAAAATTGGTTTACTAACAGGGTGGTGGATGAGTGGAATAGGTTTAGCAGTCATGTGGTGAGTGCCAATACAATTGTCACATTCAAAAATAGATTAGATAAATTCATGGACAGCGATATTAGGTGGGGTTAGATACACGGGAGCTTAGGTTCAAAGGAGCTGCCTTGTGCAGACCTACCGGCCTCTTGCAGACTCCTACGTTCTTATGTTCTAATGTTCTTATCTTTCACCCAGAACACCATTCAACCATCAAGATCCCCTGGCACTAGTAAGCCAGCTGCCCTCACCCTTCTTACTACTAAACGACTTCAACAGTCGCCATACACTATGGGAAGATACCACCAGCAACCCAAGAAGAGCCACTGTGGCATCTGTAATTGAAGATCTAGACGTCTGCATACTTAACACCGGTCATCCAACACACTATCATATGCAAACCGACACACGGTCAATTAATGACCTCTCCCTCAGTTCCCTGGATTTCAGGTGGGAAATATTAGAGGATCTACTTGGCAGCGACCACTACCCCATCTCCATCTCCCATTCCACTTTCCAACCGTCACCTTGATTACCGCGTTGGAAATTAGATTGAACGGACTGGGAGCTCTTCCGGACCATGACTCACAACGAGACATCAACTGATGGCTTTGAGACAACCGAGGATGCAGTTAACTTATTTTACGGCCCACATTCACCTGGCGGGAGAACTCACAATCCCACAGCCAACGGGAAATGCATCACGTCTGCCTGTGCCGCGGAGGTCGGACGAGTGCAAGCAGGCAGTGACTTGCCGGCGCCGGGCCTTCAACCGTTACAAGAGGCATAGGACATAGTTCAACCACATCGCCTACAAGATAGTACGAAAGCACGAGCAAAAGAATGGCGGGCACTAAAAGAAGCACGGCGGTCCTCGTTTGCCAGTTATGTATCATCAATTAACTCACAGACGCAAATGCCTGTGGAAGAGGGTACACAACATTGCAGGAAAGTTATCATCGAGCCCACCACCTGCATTTAACATCAACAACAACATTATCGCAGGGAACACCGAAGTCGCCGACGCCATAGTCAGTGCATCACCTGCTGTGTCTAAGTGGGACTCTAGGCCTCCCGAAGTACGCCAGCACTTAGAAGAAACAGGAGATACCCAATCTAACATATACAACGTTACCTTCTCCATGCGGGAACTAGAATCAGCTATCTCCCACTGCAACGACACGTCGCTAGGCCCCGATAATATACCATATGCCATGATCAGACACCTTAGTCCTACCACCACGATCCTGCTGCTCCAAATATACAACAAAGTTTGGGAGACTGGCAGCATACCAAGTGGATGGCGCAAAGGCATTGAACTTCCCATCCGCAAACATGGAAAAGATGGTTCACAGCCCTTACACTATGGACCCATTGCACTAACATCCTGCCTCTGCAAACTTCTGGAAAAGATGGTAAACGTCCGCCTAATGCACCATCTAAAGATGAATGGCAACCTGTCTCCTTACCAGTCAGGGTTTCGGAAGATGATATTAACCATAGACGTAGTTATTCGGTTTTTAGATAGATAGATAAATAGATAAGTTTATTGTCAGTTTGCAACATAGCAATGTATACAAACTGAAATTCTTTGTGGTTATAACTCCATATTACAATAAGTTCCTATAAAAGATATAAAATTACTAAAAATGTAAAGTTAATAGAAATATAAAGTTACTAGAAATGTAAAGTTAATAGAAATATAAAATTAATAAAAATGTAAAGTTAATAGAAATATAAAATTACTAGAAATATAAAGTTAATAGAAATAAAAAAATAATAAAAATGTAAAGTTAATAGTAATATATAATCACTAAAGCTGTGCAGTGTTTCTACAGCTACACATAAGAACACAATACAAACACAATCAATCACAGGGCCCATCACACTTTCACACATTCTCACAAGTAATTTATCACCCAGTCACTATCATGTTTTCAAATGATTAAAGAGTACGATGCTTTTTGGTACAAACGATTTTTTATATCAGTCCGTGCGCTGGGTGGGCAGAGCTAACCTTCTGCCGGACCTAAGGAATGTGTAGCAGGAGTGGAGGGGATGGGTTACATCAGTCATGATTCTGTCAACCTGTTTCATTGATCCTTCATGATAAAGCTTGTCGATTGAATTTACTTCTGCACCTAACCTCCTCGATTTCCCTACGATCCTTTTAAGCATATTCTTTTCCTAGATGTTAACCTACCAAACCAAGTGATTAAAGAAAATCTCATTATTGACTCTATAGTGGACCTGTAGAAGAGACTAATTACTTTTTTATCTATGTGTAATTTTTTCAAAATGCGTGAAAAATGAAGCCTTTGATTGCATTTCTTCACTACCCTGTTGGTATTTGCGCTGCCTTTTAATTCACGGTTAATCATAAAACCCAAATACTTATATTGTTCCACCCTCTCTACAGATTCTTCATCAATTAAAATGGGATCAGGTACGCGACGGTTTTTTAATCTATAGTCAATTAACATTTCTTTGGTTTTCTTTACGTTTAGTTCCAGAAAATTTGATCTGCACCAATCAGCAAAAAGGTGAACCTGGGCTAGGTACTCATTACATTAGTCATTTGATATTTTACCATCAATTACCGTGTCATCGGCATATTTTATTATTGTGCAATTACTAAAAGCACTTCTACATTCAAAGGCAATCCCACGCTGCGTGTGGACGTGTTTTCCCTCGCTCCCGCACCACACCTCAACCCCACTACACTGTCTAACTAGTGTAAGACGATTCAGCTGTGCCGTATATCCCTAAGTAATAACACATGGACACTGTGAATATGAATAGCAGCTGATATTATTGAACAGTGAAGTGAACAAGTGGAGTGAACAAGTGACAAAGTGGCATAATTGGCGGTGAAACTCTGACGTCACTACACACCAATTAGCTGACTTCACAATACATTCCGTGTTTCGTGGAACTGTGCATGCTATAAGTGTTTACAGCATAAACTTGATCCTTCGAGAATAAAGAAACTTACCACGACTATAAGCATGCCTCCTAAGAAGGGCACTACTGCGGGGCTCAAACAGAGTCGTCTAACGTCCGACACCCCGACCTCGTCTCTCCTCCCAGGCAAATCCCCCGCCAGTCCGCATGCCCTCGTCACTGCCGCCACCTCGCCTCACCCGGAGCCTAGGTATGCAGACGACACGGAAATAGCTGAGATGTTAGCGTCCCTCACAGAAGAGAATAAAACTTTGGTTAAAATATTGAAACGTGTGATCGCCATATAATTTAAGGCTGAAATTGAAGTTCTAAAAGAGGAATTAATGAAGAAAGACACACTAATTTCCACCTTAACTGATGAAGTGACTGAACTAAAAACCAAATTATGTGACCTCGAGTCTCATATAGACAGAGTGGAACAGTACGAGCGGCGGGACACGCTAGTAGTGAGTGGTCCCGCTCTACCCGCCGAAACTCGCACCGAAAACTCCACCATGGTGGTGGTGTCTACCATAAAGGACCAACTAAAGGTTAACATCAAGGAAGAAGACATTAGTGTGGCACACCGCCTGGGACCTGTCAGTGAGCATCGCAGCAGGCCCATCATCGTCAAACTGGTGTACCGCTCCCTCAAGTACGACCTGGTGGGGGCCTGTGTGCGGATCAAACCAAACCTCTACCTCAACGAGAGCCTCACTCCAAAGCGCCTCACCATCTTCAAGCAAGTTCTTGCCATTCGCAAACAACACAGGCCAAAGTTCCAGCAATTATTCACCAAGGACGGTAACATTATAGTAAAACTAAAACACTCCACAGTAAAACATACCATAACAGACCAGACATCACTAATCACCATGCTTGACATGTACCCTTACATGAAAAAAAAAAACTATGAGGAACTATTCTCTGCTAACTAATATGACAAGGTATTCACCAACTAACCTTTAAAGAACCACCAGCTCATCTTAATTCTACTTATGTTCATATATTTAAATTCTAACTAAATTTTATTTAAAATCTTGACTACCGCAGTTACGTTTGCAAACAACAAAAAACAAATTGACAATTATATGCACTACTATAGTACTAATAGTAGTGCATATAATTGTCAATTTGTTTTTTTGTTGTTTGCAAATGTATCTGCGGTAGTCAAGATTTTAAGTAAAATTTAGTTAGAATTTAAATAGATGAACATAAGTAGAATTAAGATGAGCTGGTGGTTCTTTAAACACATCAACTTGTAACGGTGTAGGGCTTGGCTGCGTGGAGCTAAATCAGGGTCTTGGTGGGCGTGACGGAAACACTTGCTGCCTTAGGTGAAATGTATTCCTAACCTAAAAAATAAAGCGAGCGTTGGAGAGGGAGCCGAGACAATGGGTTTGTGTCAGTCGAGCTCTCAGGAAGGAGTGAAGATTACAGATTAGAAAATAATGAAGTTACAATTGGTAACGTATGTCAAGGTGACCGCTGAGGTGACGAAGTGTTTGTTACACATACCGAGAACGGACGGACGATAAACACTGACGGATGACATTCCTACAAAGGTGGCGTGATCTATCTGCCGTGGGTATTTTCCACTGTTACATGCATTCCTAATCCATGGTAATATATAATGATTACAATAATACACTGATATAATTACAACTACTATAACACTGCTCGGTCACCTACCATTGATCGCGACCTCGCGACATCCCCCCCAAAATAATCTAACTAGTAGTTGACCATACATAGCGTCGTGATCTTGTTGAGCAGACTGCTTATGGCACAAGTACATTAAAACAATGGCTAAGCAAGAATACTCGTGTAGTAATGACATAAATAATGAGAGGTAACATCAGCGGGTGCGATATAATTCATAGAAAAAAAAATTCTATCTCAATGGATAAACATAAAGACACAAGTATCTGTAGATAACAAGTGGCATAGTCACAGAACATGAAATGCTCATCCAGATTCCAAAAAAAAAAATAATAATAACAAAAGGTGGGAAACATAGTACAATGTTAAGGTACAGGAGCAGGAGAATGACACATTTCTTGCATTATTCTTGCGTGAGAAAAAAAAAAAAACTACCTAGCCAGTGGCTTCCTTGCATCCTGTCGCCTCGTTTGAACAACCAAATAATCGTGCAGGACAGAGTTCCTCCTAAGAAGGTAGCACACGACGACGAGACTGACGAACATCAGAAACATTGGCACAAAAATTCCAGGGTACAAGTAGGTGAGGTGCAAGTATTCAGGCAGCGTTTCCTCCAGGGTTTCTGCAAACTCTGTTTCGTTTGCAAAAGACAATGAATTAAGGGAATTAGTCACATAAGAGATGCTGGAGAAGTGAACGTTATCGAGAGACCGCAGAGGAAACACTCGATGGGAAATATTGGCCGTGAAAACCAGACGGATCCGGGACGGGTACGTTGTTATGTTAGTGGAGCGGATATAGCATGCTTCCGCTATGGCATAGTGACCAATTACCCGTTGATAAGTGCTACCCTCCGGGCAGATTACTGATACATAGAAGGACTGAGGAAAATATAAATAATATAGACCATGGAAGTTCTTATGGAAAACAGGTGTTGGGGGTAGTTGCTTGTAAGGGCACAGGGAAAGAGCGTCAGACACGTTCACCCGGGTGAGAGCGATCTCACACACTCCTCCCCGAACCGGTAGGAAGACAAAAAGAGACGCAGAGCAATAGAATCGCCTGAAGACCGTCTCCTTGCAATATTTCAAGAGTGAGTAGCTACCCGTTGAATACAGAGCGAAATACTTCGCAATTAATACAAGAGACGGGGACGTGTCCATGGCTAACACACTGTCCTTAGCGGAGAAGGGAAATGAAACAATTTCATGGGCCTCAAACACGTCCGTCGTCTGAAATAGAACATGAATGATTATGGAATCGGGCGTGAGGCTGGACTCAATCAAGGGGTAAAAATATTGACTCATGTCTGGGTTGTACAAAGGCTTTAGACTATAATTTTGATACCCGATATGGACAGTCGTTATCAAATCGTGTAGAGGAAACAAGGCAGGTGTGACTCTACCGTGCGCCGCATCTACCATGTTGCTAATAACCTGTTGATTCCCCGTTGTGACAGATTCAATGACGTTGTCCAGGACATGCAAGGCCTGATGTAGAAGGAGAAACTGATTCACCTGGTCTATCTGTTTGACAACTATGTTGATAACCCCTGCCATCTTATTCGTTTGCTCTAGCAGTTCCTCAATGTGAGTATGCAATCGCGCAAGTTTTTTACAATTGGCGTTGATTACCCTGCGATTCCGGGCAGCAAAGGAAAGTACATGAGCGTAGTGGTCCCGCAAATCGCGCACGTCCTCGTCGGTTGCCGTACCGAATAGGAACTTTGAGGCGGACCCAACGATGTTGAGCAGCCCCCTCTTTACCCGAGAGTGAACTGAGTGAAAGCTTTAGTCCTTGTCTACTTCATCAACCTTTCCCCGTAAGAACAGAATCGTATCCTCCAGTAGTTGAAAAAGATCCAGAGAGTTAGTACTAGACTGCCTTTGACTCCCTAGTCTTGGTTGCCCGTAAGGCGTCTGCCATGCCGATTAGTTTTTTTGAGACTATCCTGATTGTGTCTGTGGTGTTGGTCAAGGAAGTATATGGGTATTTCACGAGGAGCACATCTTCTATGAGGAAGACCTCCCCTATGTGTGCCGTGAGGGCGCCAGGCTTCAGGTGGATGGGTGTCGTTGCAAGTAGAGAGCCGAGGTACAACAAGATGATCAGAAAACGCAACATCATGATCTGAAAGAGGTGGGAATTAAGTTTTTAAACTCGTGGCCTCAAGTTATAGCTAT
>NC_066537.1:2929600-2947100 GCF_024679095.1 Eriocheir sinensis
TAACAACAACAAACACTTACACCAACTACCCGGGTATCACTCCTATCACCTAGTTAGGACCAACAGAGCACATGGTGGAGTTTCTATTTTTATATCAAATGATTTACAGTCGGAACAGTTACATGATTTATCTTTAATTAATAAAAATATTGAAATTAATACAGTTAAGGTTACCTCACAATCACTTTCATTCATACTTTGTGCAATATACAGACCTCATAGTAAACATGAACTTGTGGAAGAATTTATTGACACCATATGTACACTATTACAAAAAGATGCTGTAACCAACAAAAACATTATTCTTATTGGAGATTTAAATATCAATTTGTTGGAACATACTACTCACACTCCAACAAACAATTTTCTTGCAGCTCTTCAAACATTGAATTTCTTCCCACACATTTCAAGACCAACACGATTTCCAGACAGCCACAATCTCGGTGAGCCTCCTCTTCTCGATCATGTTTTTACAAATTTCTTCAACAATTTCACATCTGGTATAATTCACTACCCAATATCAGACCATTTACCAATTTTCCTTAATGTTACGGTCCCCTCCAAATTATAAACAATACATAAAATTGTATTTCGGGTAATAAATCAAACAAATAAACATGAATTTAATCAAAAACTCAATATGATCGACTGGAATGTTCTCCTTCATAAACACGATGTCAATGATAATTGTAAAATTTTCTTAGACGCTATAAAAAAAGTTTTTGATGAATGTTTTCCACTTAAATCTAAACTAATAACTGGAAAAAAGATTAAACAATCCTTGGATATCACAGGCAGTACTAAACTCTATAAGGACAAAAAATAATCTATATAAGGATTACAAAATAGGAGCTGTCACCGAGGCTGAATACAAACAATACCGCAATATCTTCAATACTACTATAAGACAAGCCAAAAAATCTAACTATATAGCTCAATTTACTAACTTTAAAAATGACACTCGCAAAATATGGAAAACAATCCACCAACTTTTCAGTCATAACCACAAAAAGAGTGAACTAAATCAGATATTATGTAACGATGAAAAATTATCTGAACCTTTATAAATTGCAAAAGCATTTAATGAATTTTACTCTAATATTGCACCTAAATTAGATAATAATCTACCACCTTTCAACACCGGTTCTTTTAGCTTCCTTCGAGGTAACTATCCACATTCAATGGCAATTCCCACAGTTCTACCTCAAGATATAATTACTATAATCAACTCGCTTAAAAACAAAAAGTGCAATGTGCATGACAATCCTGTATCTGTCATCAAAACCATCAAAAAGCAATTTGCAATACCCTTAACCACACTATTTGATAACTCTATCACTAATGGTAAATTTCCTCAACTGTTTAAACATGCAACTGTTGTCCCTATTTATAAGAAAGGTTCCAAAGATGAAAAAAAGTAATTATAGACCCATATCTTTACTAAATGTTTATTCAAAGATTTTTGAAAAGCTAATGAAAAAAATCCTTTTAAATTTTCTTGAAAGTAAAAAATACTAAATCCAAATCAGTTCGGTTTTCGTTGCGGCCTAAACACATTCGATGCCTTGATAACTTTATCTGAGGAAATCTATTGTAGTTTAGATAAAAAACAATCATTATTAAGCATCTTCATTGACTTCACAAAAGCCTTCGATACAGTCAGGCATGATATATTACTACAGAAGCTACATTACTATGGAATCAGAGGCACTATTCACGACTGGTTCCATGATTATTTATCTCATAGTGTTATAGTAGGCTATCAATGTATTATTATTATTATTATTATTATTATTATTATTATTATTATTATTATTATTATTATTATTATTATTATTATTATTATTATTATTATTTAGTATCACCACGAATTAGGCATACAATTGTCAATGGAAAAAAAACATGACAGATAGATCACGCCACCTGATAGGAATGTCGTCCGTCAGTGTTTACCGTCTCAGTTTTGTATACAAAGCATTTCATCAAGCTTGAAAGTCACCTTGACATACGTGACCAATTGTAATAATTATTTTCCAACCTGTAACTAGTCACTCCTTCACGAGAGTCCGACTGACACACAACGGCAGTCGCTCTCGCGCCGACGCTCCTTGTACATATAGGCTAAGAATATATTCGCCTGAAGGAAGCTGAAGTCTTAATCAACGCCCTTTAAACGCCCCCCGGTACATCGTAACATAATTGGTGGCAGCGGTGGGATTAGTTGGTAATTCCCCCTCAGAGTCAAATGTTCAATAAGATAATTCCAACACCCATAGCTATAACTTGAGACCACGGGTTTAAATACTTCATTCCCACCACTTTCAGATCATGGTTTTAAGTTTTTTTTTTTTTTTTTTTAAGTTGAAATTTCAGATTTCACAACAAAGACAGCAGGCAAGGTTCACTTCACTAATAGTGGGTGGATTGAAATGGAACAGGCTTGGGATGTTGTGTAAATACAATAATACCAATAAGAAGAAGAAGTTAGAAGATATGGATGATGGTGAAGGTGGTGGGGGGGTGTGTGTACAGGAGCTGCCTTGTATAGGCCAACCGGCCTCTTGCAGACTCCTTGCGTTCTTATGTTCTTATGTTCTTATGTTTTCTGATCATCTGGTTGTCCCTCGGCTCCCTGCTTGCAAAGACACCCATCCACCTGAAGCCTGGCGCCCTAACGGCACACATAGGAGAGGTCTTCCTCATAGAAGATGTGCTCCTCGTAAAATATCCATATATTTCCTTGACCAACACCAGAGACACAATCAGGATAGTCTCGGAAAAACTACTCGGCATGGCAGACGCCATACGGGCTACCAAGACTAGGGAATCAAAGGCACCTTCTAGTACCAACTCTCTGAATCTTTTTCAACTACTGGAGGATAGGATTCTGTTCTTGCGGGGAAAAGTTGATGAGGTAGACATGGATTATAGTTTTCACTCAGTTCACTCTTGGGTAAAGAGGGGGTTGCTCAACATCGTTGGGTCCGCCTCAAAGTTCCTCTTCGGTACGGAAACCGACGAGGACGTGCGCGATTTGCGGGACCACTACGCTCATGTACTTTCCTTTGCTGCCCGAAATCGCAGGGTGATCAACGCCAATTGTAGAAAACTTGCGCGGTTGCATACTCACATTGAGGGACTGCTAGAGCAAACAAATAAGATAGTAGAAGTTATCAATATAGTTGTCAAGCAGATCGACCAAGGTGAATCAGTTTCTCCTCCTCGATCAGGCCTTGCATGCATTGGAAAACGTCATTAACTCTGTCGCCACGGCAAATCAGCAGGTTATTAATGACATGGTTTATGCAGCGCACGGTAGAGTCACACCTGCCTTGTTCCCTCTACACGATTTGAGAACGACTGTTCATATCGGGTGTCAAAGCTATAGCCTCACACCTTTATTCAACCCAGACATGAGTCAATATTTTTACCCCTTGATTGAGTCTAGCCTCACCCCCGATGCCATAATCATTCATGTTCCATTTCAGACGGCGGACGTGTTTGAGGCACACGAAATTGTCCCGTTCCCTTTTTCAGCAAAGGACAGTGTGTTAGCCCTGGATACGTCCCCGTCTCTTGTTCTAGTCGCGAAGGATTTCGCTCTGTGTTCAACGGGTAGCTACTCACTCTTGAAATATTGCAAGGAGACGGTCTTCAGGCGATTCTATTGCTCTGCGTCTCTCTTTGCCTTCCTACCAGTTCGGGGAGGGGTATGCGAGACCGCCCTCATCCGGGTGAACGCGTCTGACGCTCTTTCCCTGTGCCCCTACAAGCAGCTACCACCAACACCTGTTTTCCGTAAGAACTTTCAGGGTCTACATTATTTATATTTCCCTCAGTCCTTCTATGTATCAGTCATCTGCCCGGATGGTACCACTTATCAACGGGTTACTGGTCACTATGCCATAGCGGAAGTATGCTATATCCGCTCCACTAACATAACAACGTACCCGTCCCGGATCCGTCTGGTTTTCACGGCCAATATTTCCCGTCGAGTGTTTCCTCTACGGTCTCTCGATAACATTCACTTCTCCAACATCTCTTATGTGACTAATTCCCTTCATTCATTGTCTTTCGCAAACAAAACAGAGTTTGAGGAAACCCTGGAGGAAACGCTGCCTGAATACTTGCATCTCCCCTACCTGTACCCTGGATTTTTTGTACTAATGTTTCTGATGTTCGTCAGTCTCGTCGTCATGTGCTACCTTATTAGGAGGAACTCTGTCTTGCACGATTATTTGGTTGTGCAGACACGGCGACTGGATGCAGGGAGGCCACTGGCAAGGTAGTATTTCCTTTTCTCAAGCAAGTCAAATGACAGAAACCTGGCATTCCCCTGCTCCTATACTTAACATTGTACTATGTTTCACTACTGTATGTTTCATTGCTGTATTTTTTTTAGGAACTAGATGAACGTTTTATTGTCTGTAACTATGCCAGTTGATAGCTTCTTATACATGTGTCTTTATATTTATCTTTTGAGAGATTTCTTACGTTTCATGTCACACAGGTTGTGTTTTACCTCTCACTATTTATATTATTACTACACACATGTTCTTACATAGCCAGTATTTTATTGTAATTGTATCATAGGCAGTCTGCTTAACAAGATCCCACTATGTATGTTAATGGTAACTAGACTGCTATTTAGATTTTTGTATATCGCGAGGTCGCGATCACTGGTAGGTGACCGAGCAGTGTTATAGTAGGATATCAATGCATTATTATTATTATTATTATTATTATTATTATTATTATTATTATTATTATTATTATTATTATTATTTAATATCACCACGAATTAGGCATACAAGTGTCAATGGAAAAAACCCAGGACAGATAGATCACGCCACCTGATAGGAATGTCGTCCGTCAGTGTTTACCGTCTCAGTTTTGTATACAAAGCATTTCATCAAGCTTGAAAGTCACCTTGACATACGTGACCAATTGTAACAATTATTTTCCAACCTGTAACTCGTCACTCCTTCACGAGAGTCCGACTGACACACAACGGCAGTCGCTCTCGCTCCGACGCTCCTTGTACATATAGGCTAAGAATATATTCGCCTTAAGGAAGTTGAAGTCTTAATCAACGCCCTTTAAACGCCCCCAGGTACACCGTAACAATAGAACCCAGTCAACAAAATTTTATCATTCTATATCTACATATCTACCCATTCATTACGGTGTTCCGCAGGGCAGAGTTTTGGGTACAATTCTTTTTCTCTTATATATAAATGATATTACTCAGATATTTACAAACCTTAAAACAATTCTATTTGCCGATGACTCAACCCTATATATTACTTGTGAAAACTCTGCTGACATGATACATACAGCAAACGCTGACCTACAGATTTTCCTAAATGGTGTCTAAGTAATAGATTTACAGTCAACTTAAATAAAACCTTTTATTTTTTTATATGCTATTTACTAATAAGTCACCAACAATTCTTCCACCATTATTTTTTTTCCCAGGACATTATATACATAACTAATAAACATACACTATTAGGCATAACATATGATGATATTATGACCTTTAAGAATCATGTAACAAACCTAAACCTTAAACTATCCAGACTAGTGGCTCTACTGCATCAAATTAAAGAATTAATGCCCACTAATGTTTTGGAAATATTATATAATGCTCATGTCTTACCACATCTGTATTATTGTACACCTATCTGGTGCAGCACCTACCCCACACACTTGTTACCTCTGTTTAGACTACAGAAGATAATCATAAGAATCATTACTAATAGTGACTTCTTTGCCCACACACAAACTCTCTTTACAGAAACAAATTCCCTAAGTCTTTTTTTATATAAATAAGCTACAAATTGGTATTTATATGTATAAAAGGTCAAAAGTGATGAAACTGTAACCTTACAACCACAACATGCATACTTCACACGTACCCATGAAAATTTACCTGTACCTGCTCATAAGCTAACTCTTTTCCAACATTCTCTTACTTATCTTGGACCTAAAACCTGGAATTCTATACCTAGCAATATAAAGGATCTGCCTACAATACACTCCTTTAAAAAACAACTCAAAACGTCTATTGTTCACAGTTATTAAATATACATGTCCATGTCACCATTGTCATATTGTGTCGTCTTTCTTATTAATTATATTATATTGTTGATACACTAATATTTCACCTGCATTATTATTATTTTATTATTATTTTTATTATTACTATTATTATTATTATTATTATTATTATTATTATTATTATTGTTATTATCACCATCTTTTGTTTTTATATATATATTATGGATACTCATGCTCAGCGCTCCTTGTTCCTCTGCTGCCCAAAAAAGCAGTCTGCTTTACATGGGGTCCCTTAAGTACCTGTAATTATTTGTAGGTTTTATTTGTTTGTTTTGTTTGTTAAGGGATAATAAAATGTTTCAATGTTTACAATCGTCTGTGTATAAGCTAAAAAGGACAGGCGGCATGACACAACCTTGAGGGGCTCCTGTATTCGTCACTATTATTTTGGACTTCACATTGCCCAACGTGGTATATTGAGGTCTCTTGGTTAAAAAACTAAAAATCCACCTTAAAACATAGCCCTTTACTCCCATCCCCCTCAATTTGTTCAGCAGAATGTGAGGTTGGATGGTACTGAATGCAGAGCTAAAATCTACAAACAAAATCCTCGCTTGTGTATTCTGTTTATCCAGATGTTTGCTAATATCGTTCACTAGGGTTAAACTTTCATCCTGAACACTTCTATTTTTACAATAAGCAAACTGCATTTGGTCCCTAGTATTGTCTACAATATTACATAAAAAAAATCTTTAATATGTCCTCAAAGCATTTCATTATATTTGAAGTTAGAACAGCAGGTCTAAAATCATTAAAAACTTTGGGAAATTTCACTTTGGCAATAGGTTTAATTTCTGACTCTTTCCATTTGGTGGGCACCACGCCCTGGTCCATGGAGTCCTGAAACAGTGTCCTCAGCACTGGTGCCAGTTGTTCTGCACAACACTTGAGTGCCCTGGGTGGCACGCCGTCAGGCCCCGTGGCCTTGTCGGCTCTGATCCGCTTCAGGGATTGAAGTACACGTTCCTCAGTTATTAAAATCCTTTCATCTGTTCTATTCCGAGTAGCTAACATTTCATCGCTACACTCCTCACTAAAATCATATCTCTCAAACCTAGCAAAGAAGGAATTAATTTGGTTAACATAATTATTAATGTCTTCCGGATCGGGCATATTTAGCCTTTTATTATATCCACATAGTTTTCAATCCTTTCCCTTTTCCCTTTTGTGCTATTTGTTTTAAATAGTCCCTCAATCTTTTTCTTGTAGGTGTTTATTGAGTCAGCTATTTTCTTATTGATTTGTTTTTGCACTGCATTTTGTCGCGTCCAATCCACCACGAATCTTCGTTTTTCATTAAGCATGGCTTTCAGTTCCTTATTTACCCAGGGTTTGTTATTGGGGTATATCTTAATTACTTTTGTAGGCACAAGCAGATTTAAACAAAATTGAAAGTACGAATTAAAAATGTCTACGTTGGTGTTGATATTCGCCCCATTTTCTATGAGAACAGACAGTCCGTGCACTCAAAGCATGCCTGTAACTTTATTTTGCTTTCATCGTCCCATTTTCTCTTTACATTTTTCTCTTTTCAACACTTGTTTACACACCGGAACACAAAACAACATATTATTGTCTCCATTTCCAAGGGGACGTCTTTGTAAGACACGGTAACTTTTTGAACGACCTAATACACCTTTACGTTCTTACTTTTTTTGTGTGTGGGAGAAAAAAAAAAAAAAACTTTCTAGACACACACACACACACACACACACACACACACACACACACACACACACACATACAACTACAACCCTTCAAAGAATAACAGAACACCTGGTTGGACGGCTACATCCAAAAAGATCTAACCGCCTTGCTAATTTCTTAATTGCTTTTACCTGCTGTCGCTAGTCATATAGGCGTAAACGAGCCCGGTATTTTCAGCCGTAACGAGTATAGATATTTGCCATATCTAGCTATTATATTTATCTTATGACTAAAATAACCGAACACATTCACGGTTTTACTGAAAAATAATATATTGTTGTCTGCACATTTATGAAACCAATCCGTTGATATGGGTAAAGTACCAATTTGAAATGATCGTTCTGAGGCAAGTATAAGCTGCATCGAGGGACTCTTTTTTTTTACACGGTCTTGCAGCCTATGGGTTAACGGAATTGTATGGCGAGTCCTGCATGGATGTCAGAAACGCCTGCAAATGGTTTAGGGAGTTTGCAGCTGGTCGTACTGAAATTCACGACGAAGAAAGAAGCGGGCGACCATCAATTTCCGACGAGACTGTCACGAAGGTTGAGCAACTCCTGCGTGAAAATCGGCGGATCACTCTGGATGATCTCCGGAATTTGGTTACAGAGGTTTTCCGAAGCACCATTCATGGGGTTTTGACGGATAATTTCAATATCGGAAGGTTTGCGCAAGATGGGTCCCGCGAATGCTCACAGAAGACAACCAACGACAACGAGTTGACTCTTCCCGTTAATTTCTTCGCCACTGTACAGACGAAAATAGCAGCTTTTTGGATTCGATTGTCACAGGTGACGAAACCTGGGCGTTCCACTTCACACATGAAACCAAACAACAATCACGTGAGTGGCGGCATTCCTCTTCGCTCAAGCCGCGAAAATTCAAACATATACAGTCTGCCGATAAAGGCATGGCAACTGTGTTTTGGAATCGAAAGGGGGTATTGTTGGTCGATTTCATGGCTTCGGGGACCACAATAAAATTTAATGCTGACTGTTACTATGAGACCCTGAAAAAGCTGAGACGGGCGATTCAGAACTAGAGAAGAGGAATGTTCAGCAAAGGCATAAGCATTCTCCACGACAACGCTCGCTCCCACGTCGCCCGTCAAACCGTCGCTCCTGCAACAGCTCGGATGGGACATCATCACCCACCAACCTTATAGTCCGGACTTGGCACCCAGTGACTGCTGTTACTTCTTTTGTTATATTATTAGTTTTTATAGTAACTGCGGGTAAGTGTTATGTTTGTGATAAGGGCACGAACTGCTATCTCTCCTCAGGTCCGGTGTACCGTTGCTTGCTTTCTCCAGTTGATTGAAGTGGTTGAGATAACACAGTAGCCCTTTGAGTTAAGTGATGTGGATTATGTTTTGGCCGAGCGGAGCCGTTAAGTTTACTCTGAGTTCACTTAATTTAATCTCTGGTAGATTTAAATACTTTTAGCGGTTTAACTACATTAACAGTTTTACAGAATGATTACAGATTTTGTGAGCAGTCGTACGCACACCCCGAGAAGTGATCTGCTCGGCCCGCCGCCCACTGCCTTCTGCCGGCTTCAGTGGTGGCTGCAGGAATACTCTGGTGTCCAGGCTTGTCAACTCAGCACCGTTCCCACGGCAAGGAGCACCACCTAAGCACAACCTAGCACCTACGTGTTAGTAAACATCCTGTGGCGTGGCTGTGCCATGGTGTTGCGACATACAGTCACATATTCACATTTACATTATAATATACACATTACATCGCTCGGTCACCTAAAAGTCGCGACCCCGCAACTCACCCGACCTTAAAAATTAGTGTACCTATCCATGTTACAGTCTCGCAATGTGTACGAACTCAGCGGGGTGGTGCAACTTTTGCCTGAAGAAGGTTGTACACAGTCAGAGCCCGCTTAACAAGGCAGAACAGGGGGATGACAATGACGATAAAAATAACCACAGGAATAATAATAGAAGGGTAATGTACATATGGGGCAAGGTAAATCGGTCGAGAGTCATGGACAGCTGATTCCAATTCCGATAAATTTGAAAAGATTAGCTCAGAGAGGCTATTTGTTACATACTTCATCCTAGAAAAGGTGAGATTCACTAAACTGTCAATAGGATAGATTGGGATGGCATTTGTGGCTGAAAATCCATGATGGAGCTTCTCTGTAAAGGTTGTCAAATTGACAGAACGTAGGGAACAAGCCACCCGTACCGCCAGGTGACCTACAACCTCTCTATAATTTGAGCCTTCAGGACAGACCACTGTCACAAACAATGGTAGTATGAAAAAGAAGTAGTGAAATCCGGAGAACCTCCTGTGGAAAAGTGATTTAGGGACGGCGTGACGATAGGGGCAAGTCTCTATAGCTTTATAAGCATCTGATTGGGTCAGCACCACCTCGCAGATACCACCTGTCAACGGGAGGAATGCAAAGAGTGACGCTGAGCAAAAATAGAGATTGTGATACTCTGTTTTGCAGGTCCCCAGGACTGACATCTGGCCCGTTGCATAAAGCGACAAATCATTACGAGTTAATACCACTGTGGCAGGTGAGTCAAGCACCATCACCGAGTTATTGACAGAAAGGGAAAGGTTCCAGCTGATAAACCTCAAACACATCCTTTGACCTGAAGGGAACGTGAATCACCATAGCTTCCGGCGTCAGGAATGACTCCAGCAAGGGATAGTAGTCGTGTATGGAAATAAAGTCTTTACGAGTCTTGGTCTGGTCAGTGGCTACTGGCAACTGCCCATGGCCCCCGAGTCACGTGAAATAACGGCTTTCAGCACGCCTCATGGCCACTATAAGTGGACGAGGATGCCGTTCGGGCTCAAAGGAGCTCCCTTGACCTTCCAAAGGACAATGAACAGTATTTTTGGTGACTTGCTGGGCAACTCTGTCTATGTGTATTTAGACGACATCATCATAGCAAGTAAAGACGTGCATGCACACATGGAAACACTAAAAGCAGTCCTACACAGACTTCAAGAGGTCGGATTAAAGGTCAAAATCACCAAATGTGAATTTTTAAAGCCTCGGATCAAGTTCTTGGGGCATGTCGTGGACGAATTCGGCATCCACACAGTGGACGACAAAATAAAGGCTATTGCCGAGTTCCCTCAGCCAACGTCTGCGGACAAGGTACGGTCTTTCCTGGTTGTCGCAGGTTATTACAGGCCTTTCATAAAGGACTTCGCAGCACGCGCGAGTCCCCTGACCCATCTATTAAAGAAAGACGTACCATTTCAGTGGCTCCCAGCTCAACAAACGAGTTTTGAGGATTTAAAGAAAGCGCTTACACAGGCTCCGGTCCTTGTCTTTCCGGATTTCAAGGACCCGTTTCAGCTTTGTACCGACGCTTCGGCTAGTGGACTAGGAGCCGCTCTGATGCAAACAGATAAGTCCGGCAAAAAGCATGTGATAGCGTTCGCCAGTCGAGTACTTACAGCTCCGGAGAAGAACTATTCTGTTACCCACCTAGAGGCTCTTGCCATTGTGTGGGCTCTGAAGCATTTTCGTGACACAGTGATGGGGTACATAATTGTGGTGTATACGGACCACGCGGCCATAACTGATCTTTTCAAGGGAAAAAAACTACACGGTCGTCTGGCAAGATGGTTCTTAACGATCCAAGCATACAATCCGGAGATAAAATATATCACCGGGAAAACAAATATGGTCGCAGATGCCTTATCTCGGAATATTCCGATAGGCGTGATTACCACCCCAGAGGTCATCCACAACTTCACTTCACCTGAGCTACACACTGCTCAGCGAGACCACCCTGTGTGGAAGAGGTTAATTTACGCCCTCGAGACGGGAGACGAATCAAACCTTCCTGAATTGCCAGTTCCTTTTCATAATTCTTCCTATCAGAGGACAACCTCCTTTGTAGGTCATGGCCAACCAAACCGGTACCTATAGACCAACTGGTCATCCCAGACAAATACGTCCCCGTGACGCTTAAGCTGGTCCATAACACACCCATTGCGGGTCACCCAGGAAGAGACAAGACGCTATCTGTCACCAGACGAAAATTCTACTGGCCCACATTACGGGTTGATGTAGAAAAACATGTCGCACATTGCGTCGTTTGTGCTAAGCACAAGGGGTCCGTCAAAGGGCCAGCACCTATGTTGCAATACCCAGTACCAGAGGAGCCATGGGATGTTGTTAATATAGACTTATTACAGCTCCCCCAGAGCCAACATGGTTCGCGCTACTTATTGGTGTGCGTCGACCTCTCTAGGTTTCTAGTTCTAGCGCCTCTCAAGGACAAGACAGCCACACGCGTGGCCCATGCCCTCGTGACTCACCTGTTGTGTCCACATTCGTCTCCTCGAATTCTTTTGAGTGACAATGGCACCGAGTTTAGGAACTCAGTATTGAGCGAAATATGCGCTCAGTTTAACATCACGCAATCCTTCATCACAGCTTACCACCCAGCTGCTAATGGGTTGGCGGAGAGGGCTAATAGGAAAATCTTACAGGTCCTCAGGCCTATCGTGAACGATCTCCACGATAACTGGGAGGATTGGCTATCGCTTATAGCCGCTTCCATAAATACGTCGGTAAACGACTCTACGGGGAAGTCTCCCTACTACATCTTATATGGGGTGGAGAAACGTCTTCCGTACGACTTCCAAACAATCCCACAACAACCTCTCTACAACATTGATAGGTACGCACAACAGCAGATGCATATGTTTTCCAAGATACACTCAAAAGTTAGGTGTACGTTAAAAGCTACGAAGGTTGAAATGATGTCAAAACAACACAAACAGGCCGTCCCGGTGAATTTCAAAGAGGATGACACAGTCATGATTAAGCAAGCGGAAAGGAGTTCGAAACTGGGGGCTAAATTTGTGGGTCCTTACCGAGTTGTTCGGAATGTCAGGGGAAATCGGTTCGAGGTTCTCGAGTCGAATAGTAGAGTCAGTCTAGAAGTTCACAGTGATCGTCTGAAAGTAATTCCCTCACCTTTGGACCTTGATATTGGTACTTCCCCCTCAGAGTCAAATGTTCAACAAGATAATCCCAACACCCATAGCTATAACTTGAGACCATGGGCTTAAATACTTCATTCCCACCACTTTCAGATCATGATGTTGCGTTTTCTGATCATCTTGTTGTCCCTCGGCTCCCTGCTTGCAACAACACCCATCCACCTGAAGCCTG
This sequence comes from Eriocheir sinensis, assembly GCF_024679095.1. Classification (NCBI taxonomy): domain Eukaryota; kingdom Metazoa; phylum Arthropoda; class Malacostraca; order Decapoda; family Varunidae; genus Eriocheir; species Eriocheir sinensis. The sequence continues at coordinate 2,942,600 of NC_066537.1, forward strand.
GTGCCCTCACGGCACACATAGGAGAGGTCTTCCTCATAGAAGATGTGCTCCTCGTAAAATATCCATATACTTCCTTGACCAACACCACGGACACAATCAGGATAGTCTCAGAAAAAACACTACTCGGCATGGCAGACGCCATACGGGCTACCAAGACTAGGGAATCAAAGGCACCTTCTAGTACCAACTCTCTGACTCTTTTTCAACTACTGGAGGATAGGATTCTGTTCTTACGGGGAAAAGTTGATGAGGTAGACATGGATTATAGTTTTCACTCAGTTCACTCTCGGGTAAAGAGGGGGTTGCTCAACATCGTTGGGTCCGCCTCAAAGTTCCTTTTCGGTACGGCTACCGACGAGGACGTTCGCGATTTGCGGGACCACTACGTTCATGTACTTTCCTTTGCTGCTCGAAATCGCAGGGTGATCAACGCCAATTGTAGAAAACTTGCGCAATTGCATACTAACATTGAAGAACTGCTAGAGCAGACAAATAAGATGGTACAGGTTATCAACATAGTTGTCAAACAGATCGACCAGGTGAATCAGTTTCTCCTCCTAGATCAGGCCTTGCATGTATTGGAAAACATCATTAACTCCGTCGCAACGGCAAATCAGCAGGTTATTAGCAACATGGTTGATGCAGCGCACGGTAGAGTCACACCTGCCTTGTTCCCTCTACACGATTTGAGAACGACTGTCCAGATCGGGTATCAAAATTATAGCCTAACGCCTTTATTCACCCCGGACATGAGCCAATATTTTTACCCCTTGATTGAGTCCAGCCTCACCCCCGATGCCATAATCATTCATGTTCCATTTCAGACGGCGGACGTGTTTGAGGCACACGAAATTGTCCCGTTCCCTTTTTCAGCAAAGGACAGTGTGTTAGCCCTGGACACGTCCCCGTCTCTTGTTCTAATCGCGAAGGATTTCGCTCTGTATTCAACGGGTAGCTACTCACTCTTGCAGTATTGCAAGGAGACGGTATTCGGGCGATTCTACTGCTCTGCGTCTCTCTTTGCCTTCCTACCAGTTCGGGGAGGGGTTTGCGAGATCGCCCTCACCCGCGTGAACGCGTCTGACGCTCTTTCCCTGTGCCCCTACAAGCAGCTAACACCAACGCCTGTTTTCCATAAGAACTTTCAGGGTCTGCATTATTTTTATTTCCCTCAGTCATTCTATGTATCGGTCATCTGCCCGGAGGGTACCACTTATCAACGGGTTACTGGTCACTATGCCATAGCGGAAGCATGCTATATCCGCTCCACTAACATAACAACGTATCCGTCTGGTTTTCACGGCCAATATTTCCCATCGAGTGTTTCTTCTACGGTCTCTCGATGACATTCATTTCTCCAGCATCTCGTATGTGACTAATTCCCTTAATTCATTGTCTTTCGCAAACAAAACAGAGTTTGCGGAAACCCTGGAGGAAACGCTGCCTGAATACTTGCATCTCCCCTACCTGTACCCTGGATTTTTTGTACCAATGTTTCTGATGTTCGTCAGTCTCGTCGTCATGTGCTACCTTATTAGGAGGAACTCTGTCCTGCACGATTATTTGGTTGTGCAGATACGGCGACTGGATGCAGGGAGGCCCCTGGCAAGGTAGTTTTTCCTTTTCTCAGACAAGTCAGGGGACAGAAACCTGGCTGCTCCTATACTTAACATTGTACTGTGTTTCACTACTGTATTTTTATTTTTAGGAGCTAGATCAACGTTTCATTGTCTGTAACTATGCCAGCTGATTTATTTTTATGAAAATATATAAACAAATTCACATGAAATAACGTAAATTTGGATAAAATATATATACAAAATACACATTAAATAATGTAAATATGTATAAAAAAAAGGTATACAAAATACAAATAGAATAATGTAATATCCTATCAAAATAAATACACAGAATGAAAATAATAAATATGAAATATGAAAATAAAGATGCAAAAATACCCATAAAATAACGCATATTTTTATAAAAATATATATACAAAAATACACATAAAAAATTAAATATGTATTAAAATAAATATACAAAATGCTCACACAATAAGGTAAATTTGTATTGAAATAGATATGAAAAATACACATAAAATAATGTAAATTTGTACCAAAATATATATACGAATACACATAAAATAACGTAAATTTCTATGAAAATATATATACCAAATACACATAAAATAATGTAAAAATGTATAAAAATTTATTGAGAGAAAATACACATAAAATAAGGTAAATTCGTACCAAAAGAAATAAACAAAATACTAATAAAAGAATGCGTATTTGTATGAAAATAAATATAGAAAATACACATAAGATAACGCAATTTTAAATATGTATGAAAATAAATATACAAAATAAACATAAAATAAGATAAATTTGATTTCAAATATATATACAAAAAGATAAAATAATGTAAATTTGTATCAAAATATTTAAACAAATACACATAAAATAACGTAAATATGTATAAAAATATATAAACAAAATACACATTAAATAATGTTAATACGTATTAAAAATATGTTCAAAATACACATATAATAATGTAAATTCGTATCAAAATAAATAAACAAAATACCCAAAAAACAATGTAAATTTGTATGAAAAAATATGTATAAAATACACATAAAATGACGCAAATTTCTAAAAAAATCTATGTACAAAAATGCACATAAAATAATTTAATTTTGTATGAAAATAAATATACAAATATACACATATTCATTATTATTTTATTTGTATTAAAAAAAATACAGAATACACATAAAATAATGTAAATTTGTATTAAAAAAAACAAAAGCGCACATAAAATAAAGTAAATTTGTATAAAAATAGATATACAAAACACACATTAAATAATGTAAATGCGTATAAAAATATGTATACATAATACTTATGAAATAATATAAGCTCGTATCGAAATAAATAAACAAAATACCAATAAAATAATATAATTTTCATTGAAAATATGTATAGAAAATACACATGAAATAACGTAAATACAAATACAGATATACACATAAAATAATTTAAATTTGAATAAAAATAAATATACAAAATAAGCATAAAATAAAGTAAATTTGTAATGAAAAATATATACAAAATACATATAAAATAATGTAAACTGCCATATAAAAAAAAAATATATATATATATATATATATATATATATATATATATATATATATATATATATATATATATATATATATATATATATATATATATATATATATATATATATATATATATATATATATATATATATATATATATATATATATATATATATATATATATATATATATATTATTTTTATTACAACGGTTAGTTTCTAGTGAAACTTCTTCAGTGGTCGTCTGATGGTCTTTTCGGGTAGGTCCTGATGGGTGGTCCCAGCCCGTTCTAGCGCAGGCGAGTGTGTTTAGTGCGGCCATCTCTTGCATTCATGCTGCCCTCCCCCAGAGCTCATCTTGATCCTAGAATCTCGTCAGGTTGGGTTGTGCTGGGTTATATATATATATATATATATATATATATATATATATATATATATATATATATATATATATATATATATATATATATATATATATATATATATATATATATATATATATATATATATATATATATATATATATATATATATATATATATATATATATATATACAAATACTCATAAAATAGCATAAATTTGTATAAAAATATATATTCAAAATACACATTAAGTAATGTAAATACGTATAAATATATATATACAAAGTACAAATAAAATAAGATAAATTCGTATCAAAATCAATCAACAAAATACCAATAAAATAATATAAATTTGTGTGAAAATAAATTTACAAAATACACATCACATAACTAAAATTTGAATTAAAATCTAAAAAAAATTCCAAAAATTATTTTTATTTGTATAAAAATAGAAAAAAAAACATATAAAATTAGGTAAATTTGTTTTGAAATATATATACAAAATACACATAAATTACTGTAATTTTGTATCAAAATATGTAAACAAATACACATAAAATAACGTAAATTTGTATGAAAATATATGTTAAAAATATTCATTAAATAATGTAAATATGTATAAAAAATATATACAAAATACACATAGAATAATGTAAAATCGTTTCAAAATAAATAAACAGAATATCAATAAAATAATGTAAATTTGTATGAACATAAAGATGCAAAATACCCATATAATAACGCATATTTGTATAAAAATATATATACAAAAATACACATCAAATAATTAAATTTGTATTAAAATAAATATACAAAATGCACATACAATAATGTAAATTTGTATTGAAATACATATGCAAAATACACATACAATAATGTAAATTTGTATCAAAATATATATACGAATACACATAAAATAAAGTAAATTTCTATGAAAATATATATACAAAATACACATAAAAATATTTAAATAAGTATTAATATATATATATATATATATATATATATA
>NC_066537.1:2952100-3049600 GCF_024679095.1 Eriocheir sinensis
CAGTAGGTTTGACAGGCAGGATCTTTTGTTACGGAAGCCATGTTGTGAATCCCCAATTAATGAGTGGCTTTCGAGGTAACTCACAATTTTATCTCTAATTATGCTCTCGAGTAGCTTACCTACAATTGAAGTTAGACTAATGGGTCGGTAGTTACCTGGAATTTTTTTGTCTCCTTTCTTAAAAATCGGTGTCACGTTAGCCTTTTTCCAATCCGAAGGGACGATGCCTTGTCGCAAGGACATATTGAATACGGTAGTGAGGGAGGATAGTATTTCGCTCTTTGTTTTTTTAAGCAGTATAGGATATACTTTGTCGGGTCCGGGACTTTTATTTGTTTTAAGTGAATGGAGAGCTTTAAGGACTTCATCGGTTGTTATTTCAAAATTAGGCAATGCATGCTCGAGATTTACAATAGTACTGGTGTTGTTGGTAGCGAGAGGAAGACTGTTAGTATTAAACACCGAGGAAAAGTAATTGTTTAAGAGGTTTGCAATGTGTTGGCTGTCAGTCACTAGTGCACCGTCGCTGTTTGTTAAAGGTCCAGTACCACTTTTGATCGCCTTTCTGTTGTTTATGTAACTGAAGAAAGATTTCGGATTATTTTTACAGTTGGCTGCAATATTTTCTTCATATCTACGCTTTGCCTGACCTACTAGTCTTTTTACTCGTCGCCTGGCATCATTATAAAGTCTAATGTTTTCGGGCGTGCTTTGTTCTTTCTTTAACCTGTAAAACAATTTTCTCTCATTGACTGATTGTTTAATTTCGCTATTAAACCACGGTGGGCTTTTATTAGTGTTAATTCGCTTCTCGCACAAGGGGACGAATGTGTTCTGCTGAGTGAGTAAGTGATTTTTAAGGCTTAGCCAGGCTTCATCTACGTTGCCGTCATCTGATAGTTGTATTTCTGTTAGTTTTTGTCGGATTTCTACGAAGTTAGCTCTTTTGAAATTGGGCACCTTTACTTTATTTTCAGTCACTGATGATTGAGCTCTAATGTCGACTCGCACTAATTTATGATCGCAAGAACCGAGGTGTTCTCCTACCGTGACACTACTGACTAGGTTATCTTGGATCGTTATAACAAGGTCGAGTATATTATTTTGTCGAGTTGGCTCAAAAACCATTTGGCTTAGACAATTTTCTTCTAGAAATTCGATCATTCTATGTGACTCGCCTTCTGTACCTGACAGTGTCGCCCAGTCGATATGGGGGAGGTTAAAGTCTCCTAATATCAGTGAGTCGTTGTTATTAAGTGACTGCCTTAAGACGCTGTACATTTCAAGGTCGTCATCGAGTGATTGCCCGGGAGGTCTGTAGGTGACAGATATATTTAAATTGACTTTTGCAATGTTTACTCGCACGCACAAATGTTCAACGTTACTGTTTCCCGGTGTTTTGTCAATGGGTTGCAAATAGCTTTTGACATAAAGGGCGACGCCACCGCCTCTACGGTTTCCACGATCTTTGTTGAAGAGTCTGTAGCCATCTATGTTGTATTCGGAACTTAAATCAATATTTATGGTGTCGATAAATGTTTCTGTTATAGCAATTATGTCAAAATTTTCTGTTAGAGCAAGACATCTCAGTTCATCAAATTTGTTTCTTAGGCTACGCGCATTGAAACTAATGATTTTTAAGTTATCTAGAGGCTTGGTAATAGAGGTGGTGGTACTTGCGGGATCACGGTTACAGGTTTGTTGCGATGCACGGCGTCTATTTACACGGGCGGGGTGGGGGGACGTGGCTGTGACTCGTTTTTTGCTCGGATGACACGTACTGCGTCGTTGAGTAGCCTTCCGAATCTGGCTGCCCCGATGGGAGAAAGGTGCAATCCGTCCCTGTGGAAGAGCTCACTTTGTCCATACAAGAGAGAGAGAGAGAGAGAGAGAGAGAGAGAGAGAGAGAGAGAGAGAGAGAGAGAGAGAGAGAGAAAATACACTTAAAATAACGTAAATACAAATACAAATATACACATAAAATAATTTAAATTTCAATGAAAATAAATATACAAAATAAACATAAAATAAGGTAATTTTGTAATGAAATATATATACAAAATACACATAAAATAATGTAAATTTGTATCAAAATATATATACAAATTAACATAAAATAACATAAATTTGTATAAAAACATTTATTCAAAATACACATTAAATAATGCAAATACGTATAAAAATATATATACAAAGTACACATAAAATAATGTAAATTTGTCTCAAAATAAATCAACAAAATACCAATAATATAATATAGATTTGAGTGAAAATAAATTTACAAAATACACATAACATAACTAAAATTTCTATTAAAATACATGCAAAAATACCCTGAAATAATTTAAATTTGTATGAAAATAGATATAAAAAAATAAACATAAAATTAAGTAAATTTATTTTGAAATATATATACAAAATACCCATAAAATATTGTAAATTTTATCAAAATATATAAACAAATACACATAAAATAGCGTAAATTTGTATAAAAATATATATACAAAATATACATTAAATAATGTAAATATGTATAACAGATATATACAAAATACACGTAGAATAATGTCAAACCGTATCTAACTAAATACACAGAATATCAATAAAATAAAGTAAATTTTTATGAAAATAAAGATGCAAAATACCTATATATAACGCATATTTGTAGAAAAATATATATACGAAAATACACATAAATAATTAAATTTGTATCAAAATAAATGTACAAAATGCACATACAATAAGTTAAATTTGAATTGAAATAGATATGCAAAATACACATAAAATAATGTAAATTTGTATCAAAATATGTATACGAATACACATAAAATAACGTAAATTGCTATGAAAATATATATATACAAAATACACATAAAATAATGTAAATACGTATAAAAATATATATACAAAATACACCTTTAATAATGTAAATTCGTATAAAAAAAGAGCAAAATTCCAATAAAAGAATGTATATCTGTAGGAAAATAAATATACAAAATACACATAAAAACCTAAAATTTGTATAAAAATATAAACAAAAATACACAAAAATTATTTAAATTTCTATGAAAATAGATATACAAAAGATACATAAAATTAGGTAAATTTGTATTGAAATACATATGCAAAATACACAAAAAATAATATAAATTTGTATGAAAATATATAAACAAATACACATAAAATAACGTAAATTTGTATAAAATATATATACAAAATACACATTAAATAATGTAAATATGTATAAAAAAATATATACAAAATACACATAGAATAATGTAGAATCGTATCAAGATAAATACACAGAATATTAATAAAATAATGTAAATTTCTTAAAAATAAAGATGCAAGATGCCCAAAAAATAATGCATATTTTTTTAAAAATATATATTGAAAAATACACATAATATAATTAAATTTGTATTAAAAAAAATATACAAAATGCACATACAATAAGGTAAATTTGTATTTAATAGATATGCAAAATAAACATAAAACAATGTAAATTTGTTTCAAAATATATTTACGAATACACATAAAATAACGTAAGTTTCTTTAAAATATATATACAAAATTCACATAAAATGATGTAAATACGTATAAAAATATATATACAAAATACACATTAAACAATGTAAATTCGTATCAAAATAAATAAACAAAATACACATCAGATAACGCAAATTTGTATAAAACTATATACAAAAATACACAGAAGTAATTTAAATTTGTTTGATAATAGATATACAATAAAAGAAATCAAAATTTTAAATGAAATATATATACAAAATAAATAAAATAATGTAAATATGTATTAAAATATTCAAACAAATACACATAAAATAACGTAAATTTGTATAAAAATATATGAACAAAATACACATTAAATAATGTAAATACGTATAAAAAATATATACAAAATACACATATATTAATGTAAATTCGTATCAAAATAAATAAACAAAATACAAATAAAATAATGTAAATTTGTATGAAAAAATATTTAAAAAATACATATAAAATAACCCAGATTTCTATAAAAAATATATGTAAAAAAATGCACTTTAAACAATTAAAATTTGTATGAAAATAAATATACAAAATACACATAAAATAAGACAAATTTGTATTAAAAAAATACAGAACACAAATAAAATAGTTATATTTGTATAAAAACAACAATACAAATGCACATTAAATTAAATAAATTTTTATAAAATTATATATACAAAACACATATTACATAATTTAAATGCTTATAAAAATATGTATACAAAATACATTTGAAATAATCTAAATTCGTATCGAAATAAATAAACAAAATACCTATAAAATAATGTAGTTTTGAATGAAAATATATATAGAAAATAAACATAAAGTAACGTAAATACAAATACAAATATACACATAAAATAATTTTAATTTTAATGAAAATAAATATACAAAATAAACATAAAATAAGGTAAATTTGTAATGAAATATATATACAAAATACACATAAAGTAATAAAAATTTGTATGAAAATATGTATACAAATACACATAAAATAACATAAATATGTATAAAAATATATATTTAAAATACACATTAAATAATGTAAGAACGTATAAAAATATATATATACAAAGTACACATAAAATAATGTAAATTCGTATCAAAATAAATCAACAAAATACAAGTAAAATAATATAAATTTGTGTGAAAATAAATTTACAAAACACACATAACTAAAATTTGTATTAATATATAAACAAAAATACCCAAAAATAATTTAAATTTGTATGAAAATAGATCTACAAAATACACATAGAATTAGGAAAATCTGTTTTGAAATATGTATACAAAATGCCCATAAAATATTGTAAATTTGTATCAAAATAAATAAACAAATATAAATAAAATAACTTAAATTTGTATAAAAATATATATTCAAAATATACATTAAATAATGTAAATATGTATAAAATTATTTACAAAATACACATAAAATAATGTAAAATCGTATTAAAATTGATAAACAGAATATCAATAAAATTATGTAAATTTGTATGAAAATAAAGATGCAAAATACAAATAAAATAACGCATATTTTTATTAAAATATATATACAAAAATACACATAAAATAATTAAATTTGTATTAAAATATATATACAAAATGCACATACAATAAGGTAAATTTGTATTGAAATAGATATGCAAAATACACATAAAATAAAATAAATTTGTATCAAAATATATATACGAATACACATAAAATAACGTAAATTTCTATGAAAATATATATACAAAATACACATAAAATGATGTAAATCCATATAAAAGTATATATACAAAATACATCTAAAATAATGTAAATTCGTATCAAAATAAATAAACAAAATTCCAATAAAAGAATGTTTATTTGTAGGAAAATAAATATACAAAATACACATCAAAAAACTACAATTTGTATAAAAATATATACAAAAATACACAAAAATAATTTCAATTTGTATGAAAATAGATATACAATGTAACGGGGTACCGGGGGGCGTTTAAAGGGCGTTGATTAAGACTTCAGCCTCCTTAAGGCGATTATATTCTTAGCCTATATGTACAAGGAGCGTCGGAGCGAGAGCGACCGCCGTTGTGTGTCAGTCGGACTCTCGTGAAGGAGTGACGAGTTACAGGTTGAAAAATAATTGTTACAATTGGTCACGTATGTCAAGGTGCCTTTCAAGCATGATGAAATGCTGTGTATACAAACTGAGACGGTAAACACTGACGGACGACATTCCTATAAGGTGGCGTGATCTATCTGTCGTGGGTTTTTTCCATTGACAATTGTATGCCTAATTCGTGGTGATACTAAATAATAATAATAATAATAATAATACATTGATACCCTACTATAACACTGCTCGGTCACCTACCAGTGATTGCGACCTCGCGATATACAAAAATCTAACTAGCAGTCTAGTTACCATTAACATACATAATGGGGGTTTGTTAAGCAGACTGCCTATGATACAATAACATTAAAACACTGGCTATGTAAGAACATATGTGTAGTCATAATATAAACAGGGAGAGGTAAAACACAACGTGTGTGACATGAAACATAAGAAATCTCTCAAAAGATAAATATAAGGACACATGTATAAGAAGCTATCAACTGGCATGGTTACAGACAATGAAACGTTCATCTAGCTCCTAAAAAAAAATACAGTAGTGAAACATACAGTAGTGAAACATAGTACAATGTTAAGTATAGGAGCAGGGGAATGCCAGGCTTCTGTTATCTGACTTGCTTGAGAAAAGAAAAAACTACCTTGCCAGTGGCCTCCCTGCATCCAGTCGCCGTGTCTGCACAACCAAATAATCGTGCAGGACAGAGTTCCTCCTAATAAGGTAGCACATGACGACGAGACTGACGAACATCAGAAACATTGGTACAAAAAATCCAGGGTACAAGTACTATTTGATGCAAGTATTCAGGCAGCGTTTCCTCCAGGGTTTCCGCAAAATCTGTTTTGTTTGCGAAAGACAATGAATTAAGGGAATTAGTCACATAAGAGATGCTGGAGAAGTGAATGTTATCGAGAGACCGTAGAGGAAACACTCGATGGGAAATATTGGCCGTGAAAACCAGACGGATCCGGGACGGGTACGTTGTTATGTTAGTGGAGCGGATATAGCATGCTTCCGCTATGGCATAGTGACCAGTAACCCGTTGATAAGTGGTACCCTCCGGGCAGATGACTGATACATAGAAGGACTGAGGGAAATAGAAATAATGCAGACCCTGAAAGTTCTTATGGAAAACAGATGTTGGTGGTAGCTGCTTGTAAGGGCACAGGGAAAGAGCGTCAGACGCGTTCACGCGGGTGAGGGCGATCTCGCATATCCCTCCCCGAACTGGTAGGAAGGCAAAGAGAGACGCAGAGCAATAGAATCGCCTGAAGACCGTCTCCTTGCAATATTGCAAGAGTGAGTAGCTACCCGTTGAATACAGAGCGAAATCCTTCGCGATAAGAACAAGAGACGGTGTCCAGGGCTAACACACTGTCCTTAGCTGAAAAAGGGAACGGGACAATTTCGTGTGCCTCAAACACGTCCGCCGTCTGAAATGGAACATGAATGATTATGGCATCGGGGGTGAGGCTGGACTCAATCAAGGGGTAAAAATATTGACTCATGTCTGGGTTGAATAAAGGTGTGAGGCTATAATTTTGATACCCGATAATCGTGTAGAGGGAACAAGGCAGGTGTGACTCTACCGTGCGCTGCATCAACCATGTTGCTAATAACCTGTTGATTTGCCGTTGCGACAGAGTTAATGACGTTTTCCAATACATGCAAGGCCTGATCTAGGAGGAGAAACTGATTCACCTGGTCGATCTGCTTGACAACTATGTTGATAACTTCTACCATCTTATTTGTTTGCTCTAGCAGTTCCTCAATGTGAATATGCAACCTCGCAAGTTTTCTACAATTGGCGTTGATCACCCTGCGATTTCGGGCAGCAAAGGAAAGTACATGAGCGTAGTGGTCCCGCAAATCGCGCACGTCCTCGTCGGTTGCCGTACCGAAGAGGAACTTTGAGGCGGACCCAACGATGTTGAGCAACCCCCTCTTTACCCGAGAGTGAACTGAGTGAAAACTATAATCCATGTCTGCCTCATCAACTTTCCCCCGTAAGAACAGAATCCTATCCTCCAGTAGTTGAAAAAGATTCAGAGAGTTGGTACTAGAAGGTGCCTTTGATTCCCTAGTCTTGGTAGCCCGTATGGCGTCTGCCATGCCGAGTAGTTTTTCTGAGACTATCCTGATTGTGTCAGTGGTGTTGGTCAAGGAAGTATATGGATATTTTACGAGGAGCACATCTTCTATGAGGAAGACCTCTCCTATGTGTGCCGTGAGGGCGCCAGGCTTCAGGTGGATGGGTGTCGTTGCAAGCAGGGAGCCGAGGGACAACAAGATGATCAGAAAACGCAACATCATGATCTGAAAGTGGTGGGAATGAAGTATTTAAACCCGTGGTCTCAAGTCATAGCTATGGGTGTTGGGATTATCTTGTTGAACATTTGACTCTGAGGGGGAATTACCAATATCAAGGTCCAAAGGTGAGGGAATTACTTTCAGACGATCACTGTGAACTTCTAGACTGACTCCACTATTTGACTCTAGAACCTCGAACCGATTTCCCCTGACATTCCGAACAACTCGGTAAGGACCCACAAATTTAGCCCCCAGTTTCGAACTCCTTTCCGCTTGCTTAATCATGACTGTGTCACCCTCTTTTAACTCCACCGGGACGGCCTGTTTGTGTTGTTTTGACATCATTTCAACCTTTGTAGCTTTTAACGTACACCTAACCTCTGAGTGTATCTTGGAAAACATATGCATCTGCTGTTGTGCGTACCTATCAATGTTGTAGAAAGGTTGTTGAGGTTTTGTTAGGAAGTCGTACGGAAGACGTTTCTCCACCCCATATAAGATGTAGTAGGGAGACTTCCCCGTAGAGTCGTTTACCGACGTATTTATGGAAGCGGCTATATGCGATAGCCAATCCTCCCAGTTATCGTGGAGATCGTTCACGATAGGCCTGAGGACTTGTAAGATTTTCCTATTAGCCCTCTCCGCCAACCCATTAGCAGCTGGGTGGTAAGCTGTGATGAAGGATTGCGTGATGTTAAACTGAGCGCATATTTCGCTCAATACTGTGTTCCTAAACTCGGTGTCATTGTCACTCAAAAGAATTCGAGGAGACGAATGTGGACACAACACGTGAGTCACGAGGGCATGGGCCACTCGTGTGGCTGTCTTGTCCTTGAGAGGCGCTAGAACTAGAAACCTAGAGAACTAGTCGACGCACACCAATAAGTAGCGCGAACCATGTTGGCTCTGGGGGAGCTGTAATAAGTCTATATTAACAACATCACATGACGCCTCCGGTACTAGATATTGTAACATAGGCGCTGGCCCTTTTACGGACCCCCTGTGCTTAGCACAAACGACGCAATGTGCGACATGTTTTTCTACATCAACCCGTAATGTGGGCCAGTAGAATTTTCGTCTGGTGACAGATAGCGTCTTGTCTCTTCCCGGGTGACCCGCAATGGGTGTGTCATGGACCAGCTTAACGTCACTGGGACGTATTTGTCTGGGATGACCAGTTGTTCTATAGGTACAGGTTTGGTTGGCCATGACCTACAAAGGAGGTTGTCCTCTGATAGGAAGAATTGTGAAAAGGGAACTGGCAATTCAGGAAGGTTTGTTTCGTCTCCCGACTCTAGGGCGTAAATTAACCTCTTCCACACAGGGTGGTCTCGCTGAGCAGTGTGTAGCTCAGGTGAAGTGAAGTTGTGGATGACCTCTGGGGTGGTAATCGCGCCTATCGGAATACTTCGAGATAAGGCAACTGCGACCACATTTGTTTTCCCGGTGATATATTTTATCTCCGGATTGTATGCTTGAATCGTTAAGAACCATCTTGCCAGACGACCGTGTAGGTTTTTTCCCTTGAAAAGATCAGTTATGGCCGCGTGGTCCGTATACACCACAATTTTGTACCCCAACACTATGTCTCGAAAATGCTTCAGAGCCCACACAATGGCAAGAGCCTCTAGGTGGGTAACAGAATAGTTCTCTTCCGGAGCTGTTAGTACTCGACTGGCGAACGCTATTACATGCTTTTTGCCGGACTTATCTGTTTGCATAAGAGCGGCTCCCAGTCCACTAGCCGAAGCGTCTGTACAAAGCTGAAAGACAAGGACCGGAGCCTGTGTAAGCGCTTTCTTGAAATCCTCAAAGCTCGTTTGTTGAGCTGGGAGCCACTGAAATGATACGTCTTTCTTTAATAGATGGGTTAGGGGACTCGCGCGTGCTGCGAAGTCCTTTATGAAAGGGCTGTAATAACCTGCGACTCCCAAGAAAGACCGTACCTTGTCCGCAGACGTTGGCTGAGGGAACTCGGCAATAGCTTTTATTTTGTTGTCCACTGTGTGGATGCCGAATTCGTCCACGACATGCCCCAAGAACTTGATCCGAGGCTTTAAGAATTCACATTTGGTGATTTTGAGCTTTAATCCGACCTCTTGAAGTCTGTGTAGGACTGCTTTTAGTGTATCCATGTGTGAATGCACGTCTTTACTTGCTATGATGATGTCGTCTAAATACACATAGACAGAGTTGCCCAGCAAGTCACCGAAAATACTGTTCATTGTCCTTTGGAAGGTCAAGGGAGCTCCTTTGAGCCCGAATGGCATCCTCGTCCACTCATAGTGGCCATGAGGCGTGCTGAAAGCCGTTATTTCACGTGACTCGGGGGCCATGGGCAGTTTCCAGTAGCCACTGACCAGATCAAGACTCGTACAGACTTTATTTCCTCTACCGAGACACATCAGAAGATCTCTAAGAACGGGAAGCGGAAAATGATCATCCACGGTCGCGTTGTTCACACGCCGGAAATCAATCACAGGGCGAGAAGAACCGTCTTTCTTTGGAACCAGAAACAAGGGTGAATTCCACGGGGAATTCGATTCTTTGATGACACCTTGTTCTAACATTTCCGATATATGTTGCTGCACAACCTCCCTCTGACTGTGGGGGAGCTTGTTCGCATTGATATATACAGGATTGGTATTGGGTTTTAACTTAATGTGGTGTTCAGCACACTGCGTAACTCCAAGCGGCTCGCTAGGTAGAGCAAGCGCCCCCCTATAATGTTCCAGTAGCTGGACTAAGGTTGGCCTAATTTCGGAATAGTGTGCAACTTTTAGGAATGCCTCTAAATTAGCTGTGTCTTGTTCGTGAAAAGCCTGACACGCCGAGGTTATGCCTGAGACTTGGGCTGAAGGGTATTCAGCTGGTTCCGGGGCGACATTTCTCCCATACACTAGACACTGGCATAATCTAACACCGTGTTTTAAGGATACAGGGGATCCAGACGTGTTTATTACCAATGCCTCTGCAATACATAAGAACATAAGAACATAAGAACGCAGGAGTCTACAAGAGGCCGGTAGGCCTGTACGAGGCAGCTCCTTTGACCCTAAGCTCCCGTGTATCTAACCCCACCTAATATCGCTGTCCATGAATTTATCTAGTCTATTTTTGAATGTGACAATTGTATTGGCACTCACCACATGACTGCTAAGCCCATTCCACTCATCCACCACCCTGTTAGTAAACCAATTTTTGCCTATGTCCCTGTTGAATCTGAATTTATCCAGTTTAAACCCATTACTTCGTGTCCTACCCGGTTCTCTTACCAACAAAACCTTATGAATGTCTCCCTTATTAAAGCCCTTCATCCATTTATAAACCTCGATCATGTCTCCACGCACCCTTCGCCTTTCTAGAGAATGCAAGTTTAACTGTTTGAGTCTTTCCTCGTATGGCAAGTTTCTCAACCCCTGAATCATCTTAGTCATCCTCCTCTGCACCGATTCTAGCATTTTGATATCCATTCTATAGTAA
Source organism: Eriocheir sinensis (assembly GCF_024679095.1). Classification (NCBI taxonomy): domain Eukaryota; kingdom Metazoa; phylum Arthropoda; class Malacostraca; order Decapoda; family Varunidae; genus Eriocheir; species Eriocheir sinensis. The sequence goes on from NC_066537.1 coordinate 2,963,566, forward strand.
GGTGACCAGAACTGAACCGCATAGTCAAGATGAGGTCTAACTAATGCTAAATATAGTTTGAGGAAGACTTCGGGGCTTCTGTTGCTTACGCTCCTTGAAATAAATCCCAGTACCCTATTAGCTCGATTTCTAGCTTGAATGCATTATGCCCTTGGACGGAGATCAGAGCTCACTAAGACACCTAAATCCCTCTCGCACCCAGACCTGCTTATGAGAGTGTCATTTAAGCAATAGTTATGTGAGGGGTCGTTCCTACCTACACTCAGAATACTGCACTTCCCTACATTGAACTCCATCTGCCATTTATCCACCCAGTCATACAATCTGTTGAGTTCACCTTGGAGAATACTAGCGTCCCGATCCGACTCAATTACTCTACCGATCTTGGTATCATCTGCAAATTTACTAACATCACTGCTAATTCCTGTATCTAAGTCATTGATATAAATAATAAACAAAAGTGGACCTAATACCGAACCTTGTGGGACCCCACTCGTAACACATCCCCAGTCAGATCTTTTACCATTGATTTGCACTCTTTGCTTCCTATTGCTAAGCCACGCCTTGACCCAGTTCAAAACTTTACCCTCTACTCCGTGAGCCTGTAATTTATGCAACAGTCCCTCCTTGACTGTAGCGAGAGTTACCTCCACCGTCATCCGTTGTATGTGAGGTGCTCCGTCGATACACACATCACTGCCCGTTGGAGGGGTGTTAGGTAACTGGATATCAACAAGTTTTGCAGCCCGATCCGGAACTATTTGAGGACCTTCTACGACTGCCGTTACTGTCCGCCACAAGTCTGTAATGTTTTCGTTTGATTTGACCGTAAGAGGTAACACTTGGGCGGTAGCAGACCCTAAGTCTGTGATGGGTTGGTCATTTTCTCTCTCTCTCTCTCTCTCTCTCTCTCTCTCTCTCTTGTTCTAGGCTAAGTATTAGATTAAGTAATGTTATTATTATTATTATTATTTATATAATTAAGTTAGTTAAACATCATATAATTATTAAGAATATCTTTATGTTCAATAATATTGTAAGAACCATCGGCTAAGTTCGCCGCCATATTTGTAATAATCTCGTCATGTGGCAGACCGCTCTCGCCTCTTGCTGGCCACACACCCACTGACGTCTGGCTGCTGTATTCCCTGCCTAATACAGTCTACATCCCTTGGCCAGCGTTTATCTTGTCCAGCAACCACAACACCTGGTGGCAGCGGTAAACTGTGGACCTTTGAGGAGCTTGTTCCTGCCCCAGTGGACTTAAAAAGAAGACTTTGTGTGGGGCCGCCACTCCGAGCGCCCCGCTGCCCACACCGCGTGTCGCCATACTTGCCGCCGCCGCCCAGACTGGACCGGCCCCGCCTGTGTTTGGTTTGCACTTTGCTGTCTAGCAGAATAGTATCGGGTTCTCATTGTATCCTGTGCTTTAGGACCCTTCCTGCTTGTGTGCTGCCTGTGGCTGTGGTTGATATTTTGGCGTGCAAGATTTTCCAGCCTTCGTGGGACCCCTGCTTCTCCCCCTGCTCCACGTGTGTCCGCTACCGCCTTGCAGTTTCCTCGAGCCTCGCTCTACCCTGCTACACTGCTACCCTGCTCCTGCTTTCTCCTGCTCCACGCGACAGTTGAGTTCTCAAGTGCTTTCCCTGTGTTTATTATTTTGTGCATGTGCCTGTTTATAATTTTGAACGGTTAAGATGGCCGCCGCGCTGTGCCTTGTGTGATGACGTCATTGCTTACTGCCTCTGTCATTGGCTGCCGTGTTTTGTGCGCTGTGATTGGCTCAAAAGGCAGCGTCTCTTCCGTGACGTCACGGCCTCCTGCGTATGTGATTGGCTACAGCTGAGCTGCTTCGCGCCATTTCTGTATTCCGTCCCATTAATTTTTTTGTGCACATTTAACACAGTTTATTGTATACAGCAGTGATATTTATTCTTTTGTCACAATTACACACACATTCTTGTCCACCAGTGTACATTTTCCTTCCGTAAGTGATTTGTGTACTTTTTGGTGAAGAATCCCGTTTTCTCTTGTTCCCCCCTTGCTGCCAGAAAAATTTCAGGGGTAACTCAAGTAAATTTATGGCAAAGAAGAAAAAACATTTATATTTTACAAACATTATACAACCAGTATTGATTTCATTGTGTGAACACTTGACTCACTAGTGACTGCTTGTGCTGTTAGCATTATTATTTTCTTTCAGTGAGTCCACATTATCTTTCTTTTTGAAAGTGGTGTTCATCTATATATTTTTTTTTCTTCCCTTATTTGATGATTTATGATTATATGGCATTGATGTAACCCTTATCAATATTTTTTTCTGCCATTAACTATTATTATTATATGTCTTATTATGTATTAACTCTTCTGTGTTTTCTATGCTATTAAGATCTAATAACCTCTATTTTCCAGCTAATTTTTTCACCATGCCTGTCACTGATACTTCTGTTCCTACCTCTTCTACTAACACAATGACTACTACTACTTCTACTAACACAATGTCTACTACTTCTGTCTCTCCTTGCATTAAATTACTTCATCAGGATCCAGGTCTCCGCCGTTTCTCTGGCGAGGACCCTATGTATTCAGCATCCTCTTTTATCCAACAAGCTGAAGATGCCATGCGCAACTCTAATGTAACTACTAATGCTGACAAAATATCCTTTGTACGCTCTCAGTTGACTCCTAACAGTCTTGCCTCTGATCTCATGCTGGCTTCTCACTTTCGTCCAGATCTTTTGAACTATGACTATGACAAGTTCAAGCTCCATTTTCTCAACATTTTTGGAGCCTGTCAGCGTGATGATTCATTGCAGTTCCCATTTCGTTTGGCTGAGTCCCTCACTACTCAGTTAGGTTCTGTGGGCCACCTTAGAGGTCAGGCCCGTGCCTCTGAAATAGCTGATGATGCTATCACGGCACTCAAAGATAAATGGGCTGTAAATGGTGCTGTCCCCTTAGATAAACTGAGAACAGTCTTGGAGGTTTTATTTTATGTCCAATATCTTACACCTGCAGAGAGACGTATGGCGTCCTCTCTTACTCTAAAACCTGTTGACTCATTTTATGATTTTTCCACTAAACTTAGCAAAAAATTGACTGAGTCCCCTAAAGTTCCTCCTCCTTCTGCAGCTTCTGTTGCTCCGGTTTCGGCAAGGGCACCAGTATCCCTTCCTACTGCTTCACAGCAGCAGCCACAGCTCAAACGGTCTTCCCGTACCTGCTCGTATTGCTCGAAGGACGGACACACCTCGCGATTCTGCTTTCAAAAGAAGCGTGATGCTCGTGAAGGTTACAAGACAGCTGCTCCAACTGCTTCTACTCCTCCTAAGGATGTTTCTGCGGCTTCTAGCCCTACCAAGCAGCCTGTCACTTCTTCTAAGCCTGCTCCAGTAGCACAACAGTCGCAGACTTCTCGTTCCTTGAAGTATTGCGTTGTGCATGAGCATGGTAACCATACGACTGATGAGTGTTTCTCAATCTTGAGACTAAAGAATCAAAATTTTCCTCAGCGCCCCTCTCCGCATGCTCCGAGTTAAACTCATATTCTGTCCCATCAGTCATTGCTGCATGCTCGGGATCATTATTAACATTTTCATTTTCAGTAAATGGCATGCCTATTTCTTTGGGAGTTGACACAGGTGCCATGGTAAATTTACTTAGTTTTTCTGCTTTTCAAGTGCTTAATGCTCAATCTCCCTTGTCACTCCAGTCCTCAGATGTAACTCTCACTAGTGTTCAAGGCATTCCTCTTAAAGTAAATGGTCTTATCAATTTGCAAATTTGCCTTTCAGATGATTCAAATTCTTTTTCAGACACATTTTATGTCACTGAGGACTTTGCACTTGAGTGTGATGGCATTTTAGGTTTAAATTCATTAATTTCTAACTCCCTTGATTTGTATCCCAGGCGCAGAGAGTTGTCTGTTAATGGATTTTTCCTTCAGGCAATGGATTCTCCCACTCCTCTTCTCAGTCGAGTTGTCCATCCAATGGATGTAGTCCCTGACACTTTTGTTCACGCTGTGCACGCTGTTTCGCAGTCGTCTGAGCAAGCGACACCTGTATGTGCTCCTGCGGCAGTATCCACGTCGGGTACTGTGGAATCGAAAAGTTCGGTTTCCACTCCATGCCAGGTGTCTGCTGTTCTTATTGGAGATCAGTATGTGGGCCCTACTAGTGCTGCACGATTGTCAGTACGATTGAAGGATGCCCCAGTTGGCAGTTCCGTACTGTCTCTTCCTGACACTGCTCGAGTTAAGCGGCTTGCCTTTGAAAGTACTCTGTGTACTGTGCGTGACGACCACATCACTGATGTCTTGGTCACAAATACTACAGGTTCTCCTGTACAATTGAAGGATGGTGTCCATCTTGGCAGTTTTGAAATTTGTGACGGGTTGTTTTCCCAGGATCCTCCGCATCTCATTGCCTCTGTTCAGTCTGTTCCAGCGCATCTTGAGTCTACTGACAGAGCGGCCACAATTCGTGAGATAGCTCCTATGTAAAGGTTTTGGATTTCCTGAGGTTAAGCCCAGTCTTCTTCCTCTTTTAGCCAAGTATAGGTCTGTTTTTGCGTTGCCAGGTGAGTCGTTGGGTGCAACCGACAAAGTCTCGCACAGTATTGTACTTCAACCAGACACACGCCCATCCTACACGCAAGCGTACCGTTTGCCTCATAGCCAAAAAGCTGTTGTTGAGGACATGATTCAAGGTATGCTCAAAGACAATATCATTCAAGAATCAAACTCACCGTGGAATTCGCCCATGTTCCTCGTAAAGAAAAAAGATGGATCTTTTCGTCCTGTGATTGACTTTCGTAAAGTTAACGAAGTCACTGTCCCTGATGTTTACCCACTGCCTGTTCTATCTGAACTTTTGCAGTCCATCGGGAAGGGCAATTCAGTCTTTACGAGCCTTGACTTAAAGTCTGGTTTTTGGCAAATTCCACTTGCAACCCAGTCAAGAGAGATAACTGCTTTTCTACGCCTTCAGGTCACTATGAATGGCTGAGATGTCCTATGGGTCTCCGTAATGCTCCCTTGACCTGCCAGCGTTTAGTAAACACCTTGTTTGCAGGTATTATTGGGAATGGCTTGTTTGTTTACCTGGACGACCTCATTCTTGTATCAAAGAACCTTGATAGTCATCTTGCTAAACTTGAAGTTGTCCTTCAGAAGCTGTCTCAAGCTGGCCTTACACTTAACATTCAGAAATGCAGTTTCCTCAAGTCTAGAATTCAATTTCTGGTCATACTGTAGACAAAAATGGCATCCATACCATGGATTGCAAGATCAAAGCTGTCACAAATTTCCCTACACCTCAGACCACAGAAAATGTGCGTTCTTTTCTAGGGTTGGCTGGTTATTACCGTGCCTTTGTCAAAATTTTGCATCCATTGCCTCCTCTGACTCGTCTCCTGAAGAAGGATGTCCCCTTTATGTGGCATGATGCACAGCAACATAGCTTTGATGTTTTGAAACATGCGCTTACTAATACGCCTGTTCTCACCTTCCCAGATTATGGCATGCCCTTCACCATGTGCACTGACGCATCGGCTCTTGGCATTGGTGCTGTCTTGATGCAGCAATTGGAAGGTCAACATCAACAGGTGATTGCGTATGCTAGCTGTGTCCTCTCACCGGCTGAAAGTAAATATTCAGTGACTCACCTTGAAGCTCTGGCTGTTGTGGGCACTTAAACATTTTCGGGAAATCATTTTGGTTATCCCATAACCATTTACACAGACCACACTGCAGTAACTCAACTTTTCCAGGGTAAAGGTAAAACCTTTCAGGCCGTCTTGCTCGTTGGTATTTAACTATTCAGGAATTTAGTCCTACCATCAAGTACTTGCCAGGCAGAGCAAATGTTGCAGCAGACGCCCTTTCTCGCAATATCCCTGTTTCTGCAGTTGCTCAGGTTCATAATTTTTCTGCTGAAGAGCTCTCCAAGGCTCAGCGCCAGGATTCCTTATGGAAGGCTGTCGTCTATGCTCTCGAATCGGGTGACGAGTCTGCCTTACCTGCGCTGCCTGTTCCTTTCTCTCAGTTTCTACTGGAGAATGGCCTTCTGTGTCGTGTCGTCACTCTGGGTGAGGACACTGTGAAACAACTGGTCATTCCTTCGACTGAGGTAGAGACTGTTTCAAACTTGTCCATGACATGCCTCAGGCAGGTCATCCTGACGTGACAGAACCTTAACTGCCGCTCGTCGTATTATTGGCCGACGATGCGGATTGACATAGAGCGATATGTAGCCCAGTGCACTTCTTGCGCTCAGTTCAAAGGCTCTACCAAGACTGCTCCTATATTAGAGTATCCCTTGCCTGATGCTCCATTCCATACTGTAGGCATTGATCTCTTACAGCTCCCACGCAGTCATCAAGGATCGGCGTACGTGCTCGTCTGTGTAGACCATTTCAGCCGTTTTGTCGTGTTGGTGCCTTTGCCGAACAAAGCTGCTCAGACTGTGGCCCATGCTCTTGTCTCTCATCTAATTTGTCCTTATACCACCCCACATATCTTACTCTCAGATAATGGAACTGAATTTTCAAATCAGATACTCAAACAGATTTGTGACAAATTTAACATAAAGCAAACCTTCATTGCAGCTCATCACCCTGCCTCTAATGGTCTTGTTGAGAGGACTAATAAGAAAATTCTTGATGTCCTTCGCCACTTTGCAGGTGATTTTCATGATTCATGGGAAGATTGGCTTCCACATGTTGCTGCTAGTATTAATACTTCTCACTGTTCATCTACGGGGAAATCTCCATTTTTTGTTCTCTATGGGACTGATAAGCGTCTGCCCTATGATGTTTTGTTTGACTCCCCTAAACCTCTTTACAGTGATGATTATAATCAAGTGTTGCTCCATATGTTCCAGTCTATCCACCAGTCAGTACGTAAGAGACTTGCCGCTTCACGGGCTGAGATGATTCAGAAGCAACACCTCATTGCTACACCAGTCACCTTGACTGTGGGTGACCAAGTTATGAAGGTTCTCTGACCGTCAATGTAAACTTGTTCTAAATTCATTGGCCCCTTTGTGATTACGGAACAGCTTCACGGCCATAAGTTTAAGATTCTGCATGTATTGTCAAAAGCAAGTGAAGTCAGTGCATGCTGACAGGCTCAAAAAAAGTTTGATGCCTTGTCTCCTTTCTTTTTATAATTGTTGCTCGCCATGCTATGTTTGTGCTGGCTCTCCATTTTTTTATGTTATTATTATTATTATTATTTATATAATTAAGTTAGTTAAACATCATATAATTATTAAGAATATCTTTATGTTCAATAATATTGTAAGAACCATCGGCTAAGTTCGCCGCCATATTTGTAATAATCTCGTCATGTGGCAGACCGCTCTCGCCTCTTGCTGGCCACACACCCACTGACGTCTGGCTGCTGTATTCCCTGCCTAATACAGTCTACATCCCTTGGCCAGCGTTTATCTTGTCCAGCAACCACAACAAGAGAGGGTAGATAAGAGCGTTGAGGTGAGGGTGAGGGGTGAGGGGGTGCGGGTAGCAGGGACAGGTGAGTGATGAGTCGCACCTGGGCCGTGACGGGGACAACAGGTGATCAGCAACGCACGTCACAACAGCGTGTGAACAAACGCTGATTGAATGACAGGAGCTAAACCGCGAGCCGCCTCCATTAATAACAGGAGGGAACGAGGCTGATGATGATGACGGTGATAATGGTGATAATGAAGATGATGATGATGATGATGATGATGATGGTAGTGATGATATTTACGGTGTTGACGACAATAACGAAAACCATAACGAAGAAAAAATAATATAACTGGATGAACATTCAAACACACAAACAGACAAACAAACAAAGAAAAAGAACACACACACACACACACACACACACACACACACACACACACACACACACACACACATAAAAAAAATAATAGCAACATTCCCACAGCAACCTCTTACATTCCATAAACAACTTCACATCCCAGACCCGAGGACAGCCCCAGCAGCGACGCCCGTGGGGATGTGACGGAGCAGGCTGGCTGGGGAAGGCGGACGCGGGGCAAGGCAAGGAGAAGGAATAAGAAAGGTGGAGTAAGAGGTAGAACAAAGGGTGGGGCAAGAACAGGGTAAGAATGGGGGACCTTGGATGTACACGATGGAGCATGAAGCAAGAACGCACTGAGGATATGGATGGCAAGGCGAATGCGAGGCAAAGCAGGGGCAGCAACAAGGATTAGGGCAAGAGGGCACTAGGAACGGGGGAGGGGGCGGGTGAAAAAGGGCAGGTGAACGGAGAGTGGGAAGAGAAAGGTCAGGGAAGGCGAACGTAAGGAGTGGCAAGGCAAGAATCAGGTAACAAGACATCAAGTAACTAGCAACAAGTAACAAGGGAAGGAAGGGGCAGGTAAGAACACACTAAGAACAGATATACATGAGGTGAGGCGGGGAAAAGAGACGAGGGAGGGAGGGAGCAGGTAAGAACACACTAGGAACAGATATACATGAGGTGAGGCGGGGAAAAGAGACGAGGGAGGGAGGGAGCAGGTAAGAACACACTAGGAACAGATATACATGAGGTGAGGCGGGGAAAAGAGCAAATGTACACACGGGCAAGGGGCAAAAGCACACTTGAAACGGGGCAAACGTGGACGGTGAGAGAGGAAAGGCAAAGAGACGCAGGTTACACGGTGATAACAAGGCAGACATACATGGAGTGGGGCGGGGTATGAGGTGAGAACGCACTTAAACAGGGCAGATGTGGGTGATGAGAAAGGCCAGGCAAGGAGACGCAGGTTACACGGGCAAGAATGCAATTAGAGCAAAGCCAGAGGTCAGGCAGGCCAGGTGGGCGGGGCCGAGAAGGTATATACTCAACCCTCGGCATTAAGGGCAGACGAGGCGGCATCATGGGTAAGATCTCTCAGCAATACAAGATGAAAATACGTGGCTACTTTGGTCTCGGAGAAGGTAGAGGACCCCGGGGGCAGATATGTCCTTAAAAGAGATGGTAGAAGAGAGGGAGGGAGGGAAGGTAAAGAGGGAGAAAGGAGGATGGGAAGTACATACACGGGGTAGACGCAGGTGCAAGTGGATAAAGGGGAGGAAAAGGGTTGAAGGAGAAATATAATGGAGAGAGAAAGGACAAAGGGATGGATATAAGTAATGGAGAAAAGAAAGGGATGGTAAAAAGGGAGGCAGAGCAGTGAAGTGGACTGAAGGGAGAAAAAGTTGAAAGGAAATGTACTGAGAGAGAGAGAGTGTGTGAGAGGATGTGAGAGAGAGAGAGAGAAGGATGCAGTGAATTGAGAGAGAGAGAGAGAGAGTGAGAGAGAGAGAGAGAGAGAGAGAGAGAGAGAGAGATGAGAGAGAGAGAGAGAGAGAGAGAGAGAGAGAGAGAGAGAGAGAGAGAGAGAGAGAGAGAGAGAGAGAGAGAGAGAGAGAGAGAGAGAGAGAGAGAGAGAGAGAGAGAGAGAGAGAGAGAGAGAGAGTATATTCCGAAACAGTTTATATACTCCTCCTCCTCCTTCCTCCTCTCCGTTTCAACACATACTGAGAAATGTCAACAGGGAAAGAGGAAAAGAATGCAACCGTGGGAGAATAGATACAACAAAGAGGAAGAGGAGGAAAGACAAGAGGGAGGAAGGAGGAAGAGAGAGAGAGAGAATGAAAAGAGAAGAGAGAGAGAGAGAGAGAGAGAGAGAGAGAGAGAGAGAGAGAGAGAGAGAGAGAGAGAGAGAGAGAGAGAGAGAGAGAGAGAGAGAGAGAGAGAGAGAGAGAGAGAGAGAGAGAGAGAGAGAGAGAGAGAGAGAGAGAGAGAGAGAGAGAGAGAGAGAGAGAGAGAGAGAGAGAGAGAGAGAGAGAGAGAGAGAGGAAAAAACAAGACATGGTAGAGGAAACAGCGCCGCTCACTCGCCTCCTTCCACACAACACGCAGACAGAGGAAAATAATAAAGCAGAAAAACAGGAGAGAAAAAAGTGTGGTGTGCAGGAAGCATGTTGCAGGGTGTCAGAGAACGAGGAGAGAGGTAGAGGAGGGAGGGAACGAGGCGGAAGGGAGGAGAACAATTATGAGAGACATGAACAGAAATTAAAGAACTAAGGGAGGGTGTGTAAAGATAGGAAAAACGGGAGGTGGGCGAGGAATAAGACAGAAGGAAGGGAGAGGGGTGGAATGGCGGAGGCAGGAGGAAAAAAAAAAGCTGAAAAGGGAAGGACAGTGGAAAGGGAAAAGAAAAGAGGAGAGGAAGAATTAGTAAAGGAGGGAAGACAGAAAGGGCAGGAAAAAGAAAGACAAAAGAGGTAGAGTAAAGGAGAGGGAAGGACAGGAAAAGGAGAGTAGGAGAGTGCAGGAGCTGACAGGATAAAAACAGCGGTATAAGAGGAGAGGTAGGATTTGTACAGCAGAAAAGCCTGGGAGAATGGGAAGAATGGAAGAGACGGAAGGAGTGGACTAAGGAGGATGGAATGATGGTGAGATGACAATAAAATGTTCGGAGAGAGAGAGAGAGAGAGAGAGAGAGAGAGAGAGAGAGAGAGAGAGAGAGAGAGAGAGAGAGAGAGAGAGAGAGAGAGAGAGAGAGAGAGAGAGAGAGAGAGAGAGAGAGAGAGAGAGAGAGAGAGAGAGAGAGAGAGAGAGAGAGAGAGAGAGAGAGAGAGAGAGAGAGAGAGAGAGAGAGAGAGAGAGAGAGATATACATAGAAAATCAGACCACACACACACCATGGTCCAGACTTGGTGGTCTGTCCTTAAACCTAAGTGATTTTACATTAATCAGAAGACTCCAAAACGTTGCATTTCTACTCTAGTTGATATTAAGGTGAAGGAAGTGACGGTCGAGCTTATTTTTGAAGGAGTCAATCGTGTTACACTGGACCACTGATGATGGAAGCTTATTCCATTCTCGCACTACAACGTTGGTGAAGAAAAATTTGGTGCAGTCTGAATTTACTTGTCTACATCTGAGTTTTACGCCATTGTTCCTCGTGCGCAAAGTGTCATCGATCATAAACAATGTTGATCTGTCTACATTCGTGAAACCATTAAGTATTTTAAAACATTCGATCAGTTTTCCTCGGAGGCGACGTTTCTCAAGAGAGAACATGTTAAGGGTAGAAAGCCTTTCTTCGTAGGATTTGTTGCGCAAGGAAGGGATAATTTTCGTTGCCCGACGCTGAACACCTTCTAATTTAGCAATATCCTTTGCATGGTGGGGAGACCAAAACTGTACCGCATATTCCAAGTGGGGTCTGACTAAACTGTTGTAGAGCGGGAGTATTACATCTTTATTCTTAAATAAAAAGTTTCTTTTAATGAAGCCGAACATTCTGTTCGCTTTATTTGCTGCATCGATGCATTGCTGTGAGAATTTGAGGTTTGACGCGATTTTGACCCCCAAGTCCTTGACGCATTGAACGCTTTTGAGTTTAACGCCGCACATTTCGTAATCGAACTTCTTATTCCTCGTTCCAACTTGAAGGACCTGGCACTTGTCTACGTTAAAGGGCATCTCCCATCTATCCGACCAAGATGAAATTTTGTGCAAATCCTCTTGGAGGCTTTGCCTGTCTTCGTCAGTGAGAACCGAGTTACCAATCTTTGTGTCGTCTGCAAATTTACTAATGCGGTTATTGAGTCCAACATCCACGTCGTTGATGTAAATAATGAAGAGCACTGGGTCAAGAACCGAGCCCTGAGGGACGCCACTAGTGACCGGCGCCCACTCTGAGTTAAATCCGTCAATCACTACTCTTTGTTGTCTGTTGCTCAACCAATTCGCGATCCATTGGTTTACTTGACCGTCAATACCTATTTGCTTTAATTTGTAAAGTAATTTATGATGCGGGACTTTATCAAACGCTTTCTGGAAACTAAGATAGACTACGTCCAGTGATTTGGTTACGTCATAAACAGTGAAGAGGTCGTTATAAAAGGTTAATAGATTTGATAGGCAGGAACTTTTGTTTCGGAAGCCATGTTGTGAGTCCCCAATTAATGAGTGGCCTTCAAGGTAACTCACAATTATGGGTCTAATTATGCTCTCAAATAGCTTACCTACAACCGAAGTTAGACTAATGGGTCTGTAATTACCTGGTACTTTTTTGTCTCCTTTCTTAAAAATCGGTGTCACGTTAGCCTTTTTCCAATCTGAAGGGACGATGCCTTGTCGCAAGAACATATTGAATACGGTTGTGAGGGAGGAGAGTATTTCGCTTTTTATTTCTTTCAGCAGAGTTGGATATACCTTATCAGGTCCAGGACTTTTATTTGTTTTAAGTGATTTGAGGGCTTTAAGGACTTCATCGGATTTTATTTCAAAGTTAGACAATGCATGCTCGGGATTTACATTAGTACTGGTGTTGGTGGTGGTGGTGGGAGGACTGTTATTATTAAACACCGAGGAAAAGTAATTATTTAATTTCTGTTGTTTATGTAACTGAAGAAGGATTTCGGATTATTTTTACAGTTGGCTGCAATATTTTCTTCATATCTACGCTTTGCCTGACGCACTAATCTGTTTACTCGTCGCCTGGCATCATTGTAAAGTCTAATGTTTTCGGGCGTTCTTTGCTCTTTCTTTAACCTGTAAGACAATTTGCTCTCCTTAACTGAGTGTTTAATTTCGCTTCTCGCACAAGGGGACAAATGTGTCCTGCTGAGTGAGTAAGTGATTTTTAAAGTTTAGCCAGGCGTCCTCTACATTGCCGTCATCTGATAGTTGCATATCTATTAGTTTTCGTCAGATTTCTACGAAGTTGGCTCTTTTGAAATTGGGCACCTTTACTTTATTTTCAGTCACCGATGTTTGAGCTCTAATGTCAACGCGCACTAGTTTATGATCGCAGGAACCGAGGTGTTCTCCTACCGTGACATTACTGACTAGGTTATCTTGGGTCGCTATAACAAGGTCAAGTATGTTATTTTGTCGAGTTGGTTCAGAAACCATTTGGCTTAGATAATTTTCCTCTAGAAATTCGATCATTCTATGGGACTCACCTTCTGTACCCGACAGTGTCGCCCAGTCGATATGGGGGAGGTTAAAGTCTCCTAGTATCAGTGAGTCGCTGTACATTTCAAGATCGGCATCGAGTGATTGCCCCGGAGGCCTGTAAGTGACAGATATATTTAAATTGACTTTTGCAATGTTTACTCGCACGCACAAATGTTCAACGTTACTGTTTCTTGGTGTTTTGTCAGTGGGTTGCAAGTAGCTTTTGACAAAAAGGGCGACACCACCCCCTCTACGGTTTACACGATCATTGTTGAAGAATCTGTAGCCATCTATGTTGTATTCAGAACTTAAATCAATATTAGTGGTGTCGATAAATGTTTCGGTTATAGCAATTCTGTCAAAGTTTTCTGTCAGAGCAAGACATCGCAGTTCATCAAATTTGTTTCTTAGGCTACGCGCATTGAAACTAAGGACTCTTAGGTTATCTTGAAGCTTGGTAATAGAGGTGGTGGTACTGGAGGGTTCAATGTTACGAGTCTGTTGCGGTGTATGGTGTCTATTTACACGGGCGGGATGGAAGGTCGTGGCTGAGAGTCGTTTTTTGTTGTTCGGGCGTTACGTACGGCGTTGTTGAGGAGCCTTCCGAATCTGGCTGCCCCGATGGGGGACAGGTGTATGCCGTCCCTTTGGAAAAGTTTACTCTGGCCGTAGAAATGGTTCCAGGCGTTAAAGAACTCGACGTCAAGCTCTCCGCAGAGAGTCTGTAGGCGGTTGTTGAGGCTGAAGGCCTTACTGTAGAAGTCGCCCTCATCCCATGTCCGTGGTAGAATTCCTGAAATCAAAATATTAGGGGATTTAGACTTATACTGCTGGATGAGCCTACGGTACTTGTCCAGCAGTTCCTCAGACCGGGTCGTGGTGACGTCGTTTGTACCTGTGTGGAGAACAAAGAGTGAGTCATTAGAGGCCACAGCGGAGACCTCGTCCAGTGCAGCTGTGATGTCGTCAACACCAGCTCGAGGATAACAGTAGTTACGCCTACGACGGGGGACTCTGCCACAGAATTCAACCACCTGATGGCGAATCATAGAGTCACCGACCAAGAAGGTGCTCTGTTCCTCGTCCTCCTCCTCCAGTATGGCAAATCTGTTGTAGCAATGAGTAGGATAAATGGCTCTAGGGGCGGGTCTGGCTCCTCCTCTCACGGGGGTGAAGCATTCAGCGTCAGCTCTACCGGTCCCCTGTGACGTGCCTTCTTCGGAAGGTGGCTGGGCATCGAGTGCAGGTGAGGAGGGTGATGAGGCGTCACTTGCAGCAGGGGCGACGATGTTGGCCTGGATAAACTCCTGCAAGGTATCAACATTACTTGTTAGTTCGGTGATCTTCTCGCCAGCCGTCAGCCTTTCGTCCTGTTGAAGGAGTCTCGTTTCCATCTGCTGTGTCAACAGGCAGATCTTGCAGACGGTCGATCGTCCTGAGAAGAAATGACCAGAGAAGTTTCCTGTGCAAGTCGAACATTTCTTTAGCGCCATCTTGGTAAGGAGGAGAGAGCAAGTGAGTAGTGTTTATTTCAGGGCAGAGGGATGTGTGAATAAGAGAGAGAGAGAGAGATATATTTGAGAGAGAGAGAGAGAGAGAGAGAGAGAGAGAGAGAGAGAGAGAGAGAGAGAGAGAGAGAGAGAGAGAGAGAGAGAGAGAGAGAGAGAGAGAGAGAGAGAGAGAGAGAGAGAGAGAGAGAGAGAGAGAGAGAGAGAGAGAGAGAGAGAGAGAGAGAGAGAGAGAGAGAGATAGGGAGGGGGGGATGGAGGGAGGAAGAGGGCGAAGGAAAGGGGGGAGAGAGAGAGGGTGGGAACGAGATAGGGAGTGAGGAAGGAGAGACAGAGAGGGGCAAGTGGAGGGTAGTTATGAGAGAGAGAGAGAGAGGGGGGGAGGCGAGAGAAGAGGAGGAGCGAAACGCGAGGGACGAGAGGGAGAGAGACGCAGGTGAGGAAAAATTAAGAGGATTAGTGTGTCTCTGGGGAATACTCTGGTCAAGTCAGGTCAGGTAACTCTGCACACCTGCGTAGGGAGTGGCGTAGGAGTGGAATCTGGAAATATATAAAGAATGTGGCGGAAAGAGTGTAACACTGTGTTTTGTGTATATGTGTATATATGTTTTACAGGGGGCTACGGCGAGAGGGTAGATACAGGCAGAGAGAGGTAGTAAAAATAAGGGCAACACTTAATCCTGTCCAGCGAAGCACGTGGTCCCACAGCAAACAGCACACCTCTGCAGGCAGCTAACTCGGTTGACAATAAGCAGTACGCAGCACGACGCGAAATAGCACACGGCACACAGCACAGCAAGATCTAAAGTACAGTGCAGTACAGCACACGAGGGTGGAACCGCAAGCGAGAGAGGTCACGGAAGAGAGAGAGAGAGAGAGAGAGAGAGAGAGAGAGAGAGAGAGAGAGAGAGAGAGAGAGAGAGAGAGAGAGAGAGAGAGAGAGAGAGAGAGAGAGAGAGAGAGAGAGAGAGAGAGAGAGAGAGAGAGAGAGAGAGAGAGAGAGAGAGAGAGAGAGAGAGAGAGAGAGAAAAGAACGGGATGGCAAAGAGAGGGAAAGCTATGATGTCTCGGGAACGGAGGAAATCTTGGGAACAGAGAAAGCGAGAGAAGAGAAGCAATATGGGAATGAGAAATAAGTCGCATTTTTGTGAGCCACAATGCCAAGACGTTCGTAACGGGTCTGAAGAAAATGGACCCGTGAGCTGTAAGCCCCGGCTCAGACGACTTCCATTTACTGCACGTATCACCGGCAGGCAGTGTCATCAGCGGTCTCTTTGTAGCCGTGCTGTGTAAGCCGGTATGGTGTCAAGAGCTGTCCAACTATCATGAGGCCGCCTATCTCATGCTTTAAACAACAGTAAAAATCTTATACAACGTCAGTTATACCGACATATTAATGGAAGTAGCCGCTCTCACTACTTCAGTGGCACCTGGCAGGTAGAAGAATTGAGAAATTGTGATTTATGATTCGTGGCGAGATTACCGCTATGGCGACTTTAGTGTCGTTTACTGTAAATGGCTACCTGTGCATTTTGCTTATCAAATCTGATAAGCAAAAAAAGGGCAAAAAACTTTAATGTTTCAAACTAGTTAGATATTCTGGAAAAGGAATGAACACTGGTATAACATTTCATGTTAGTCGCAGACCTAAGTTTTCCATCATTTAGTTTAGACCGGGCTACCTGTCATTCTCTTTAACTTAAAAGTACACATTTCTTTAAACGTCACCGCTAATATTTACTGCTCCAATATGGCGGCCGGCCGTATACGCCAGCCACCAGCCGAGCGCACGGCATCTACTCTACCGCAACTTCATTACTTGTGACGTCACATCATGCGCGAAACGGCCGGTATGGAGAGACCTTCCATTCTCTTTAATTTGGATTTTTCAACCATCGCCGAGTTGCGGAAAATTACCCACATGCTACCCAGATCTTCAGTCAACCCTAACTTCAGCGACTTCGTTCAAGTGGAGCACCGGGGGGCAGCATGGGCCAAGCAAGAGTCACACATCACGGCAGACACTATAAACATGATTCGCCTGCGCCACTAACGGAATGGGGTTGTCCAAGAGGCCCCTCAAGACAGACTCCCTGCACTATAGGCAGCACCTAAAAAAATATTTTAAAAAATAGAGCAAGAGGCTGCAAAACCAGATTCCATACCCCGCCCCCCTCTATATCAAACACAAGGAGCTTGCTTAAGAAACGGTTTGATGAGCAAGCTTTGATGTGTGTTAAGAGGTCACATACACACTCTAAACTACCTGTATTATATACATAACAAATATTGCGCTGAATGAAAGAATTACATTTGGAGGCAATAGTATAGTGTTGGGCTGCTGGCCGAAGGGCGGGATTGACAGTTCTTTCCGTTAACCTTAGCACGTGCTGCGCTTCTTTACATTAAAAGAATTTCGACGATAATATTACAGAGGTTGTTTTCCCGAGAACCCCGATCTTTTTCACCAAAAATCCCGATCGTTTCAACTAAAACCCCAATTGTGTTTTTTGGGGAGGGGCAAAATCCCCGACCATCTTCGCGACATCCCCGATCACTTCCGTGAAAACTTCGATCGTCTCCACCAAAAAAAAAAAAAAAAAATATATATATATATATATATATATATATATATATATATATATATATATATATATATATATATATATATATATATATATATATATATATATATATATTAATTTTTATTATTTTATTGGTATTTTGTTCATTGATTTTCATACGAATTTACATTATTATATATGTATTTTGTATATAATTTTTATACGTATTTACATTATTTAATGTGTATTTAGTTTTTATATTTTTATACAAATTTACGTTATCTTATGTGTATTTGTTTAAATATTTTGATACAAATTTACATTATTTGATGTATTTTGTATATATATTTCAATTCAAATTTAGCTTATTTTATGTGTATTTTGTATATCTATTTTAATACATATATAAATTACTTTTGTCTATTTTTGTATATAGTTTTATACAAATTTACATTATTTTATGTGTATTTTGTATATTTATTTACATACAAATACACATTCTTTTTCTGGTATTTTCTTTTTTTTTATTTTGATACGAGTTTACATTATTTAATGTGTATTTTGTATATATTTTTTATTCGTATTTTCATCATTTTTTATGTATTTTGTATATATATTTTTTATATAAATTAACGTTATTTTATTTGTATTTGTATATATATTTTGAAACAAATTTACATTGTTTTATATGTCTTCTGCACATCTATTTCAATACAAATTTACATTATTGTATGTGCTTTTTTGTATATATATTTTAATACAAATATAAATATTTTATGTGTATTTTAGTAAATATATTTATATATATATATATATATATATATATATATATATATATATATATATATATATATATATATATATATATATATATATATATATATATATATATATATATATATATATATATATATATATATATATATATATATATATATATATATATATATATATATATATATATATATATATATATATATATATATATATATATATATATATATATATATATATATATATATATATATATATATATATATATATACATTTATTATGTGTATTTATATATATTTCATACAAATTTACGTTATTTTATGTTTATTTGTTTATATATTTTCATATATTTTTACATTGTTTAATGTGTATTTTGTTTATGTATTTCAATAGAAATTTACCTAATTTTATATGTATTTTGTATATCTATTTTCATACAAATTTAATTGTTTTGTGTATTTTTGTATACATTTTTATACAAATTTTTATTTCATGTGTAATTTATATATTTATTTTCATACAAATATACATTCTTTTATTGAAATTTTGTTTATTGATTTTGATACGAATTTACATTATTTTAGGTGTATTTTGTATATATATTTTTATACGTACTTACATCATTTTATGTGTATTTTGTATATATATTTTCATAGAAATTTTCGTTATTCTATGTGTATTCGTATATATATATATATATATATATATATATATATATATATATATATATATATATATATATATATATATATATATATATATATATATATATATATATATATATATATATAAATATATATAGATATATATATATATATATATATATATATATATATATATATTTTTTTTTTTTTTATACAAACTTACTTAATTTTAAGTGCATTTTCTACTTTATTTTAATACAAATTTAATAATTTTATGTATATTTTTGTTTATATCTTTTTATATAAATATGCGTTATTTTATGGTCATTTTTCATCTTTATTTTTATACAAATTTATATTATTTTATTGATATTCTGTTTATTTATTTTGATACGATTTTTCATTATTTTATGTGTATTTTGTTTATATTATATATACATATTTATATTATTTAATGAATATTATGTATACATTTTTTTTTACAAATTTACGTTATTTTATATGTATTTGTTTACATATTTTGTTGCAAATTTACTATATTTTATGGGTATTTTGTATATATATTTTAAACATATTTAACTAATTTATATTATTTTATAGGTATTTTGCATATCTATATATATTTTTGAATTTATAATTACTTTGTATATATTTTGTAAAATTTATATTTTCAATCAAATTTATTTATATGTATATAGGTATTTTGTATTTGATATATATTTACATTAATTTATGATATTTTATGTGTTATTATATATATTTTATACAAATTTATATATATATATATATATATATATATATATATATATATATATATATATATATATATATATATATATATATATATATATATATATATATATAGATATATATATATATATAAATTTTCTTACAACAAAGGAGGCAGCTCAAGGGCACACAAAAAAAAAAAAAAATAATAAAAAAAAAGCCCGCTACTCGCTGCTCCTAAAGTAAAACAAAAGAGGTGGCCGAAAGGAAGATCAAATACAGGAGGAGAGAACATAAGGGAGTCTTGCAAAGAGGCCAGTGAGCCTGTGAGCAGCTCAGCAGGCCTAGCTCCCAGTGTCTCTAACCCCACTAATATCGCAATCCATGTGGTTATCTAGATCTATTTTTGGATAATAATCAATTGTATTGGCACTTTCAATGCACCCTCTGATACCTCCTCTTGAAAGAGTTCAAGTCGTAGGCAGGAGGAAATACAGATGAAGGAAGATTATTCCAGAGTTTACCAGCGTGAGGGAAGAAAGAGTGAAGATGCTGGTTAACTCTTGCATAAGGGGTTTGGACAGTATAGGGATGAGCATGAGTAGAAAGTCGAGTGCAGCGGGGACGCGGGAGGGGGGGAGGCATGCAGTTAGCAAGTTCAGAAGAGCAGTCAGCGTGGAAATATCGATAGAAGATATAAAGAAAGGCAACATTGGTGGCGGAATTTAAGAGGTAGAAGACTATCAGTATGGGAGGAGGAGAGCTGATGAGACGAAGAGCCTTAGCCTCCACTCTGTCCAGAAGAGCTGTGGAGGAGCCCCCACACATGAGATGCATACCCATAATGAGGGCGACAAGGCCCCTGTATATGGACAACAAAGGCAACTGCAGGGGAAAAGAACTGGCGGAGATGGTAGAACGCCCAGCCTCGAGGAAGTTGATTTAGAGATGAGATATGAAGTTTCAGTTGAGATTTTGAGTTAAGGATAGACTGAGGGATGTTTAGTGCTGAGGAAGGTGATAGGTGGGTGTTGTCAAAGAATAGGGGATAGTTGTTTGGAAAGATTGTGTTGAGTGGATAGGTGGAGAAACTGTGTTTTGAGGCGTTGAAGGACACCAGGTTCTTCTTGCCCTAATTGAATAATAGTAAGGTCTGAGGCTAAGCGTTCTGCAGCCCAGCCTTGAGTCGTTAAGTTCCCTGAAGGTGGGTCTTCAGTTAAAAGAAGTTGAGGTAATGCAAAGTGGAACTATCAGCGTAGGAATGGATAGGACAGTTCGTTTTGGAAAGAAGATCATCAATGAACAACAGAAAAGAGTGGGAGATAGGATCGAATGACTCTGTGGGACACCACTGTTAATAGATTTAGGAGAAGAACAGTGACCGCTCTACCACGGCAGAAATAGAACGGCTCAGAAAGGAAAACTCTGAGATAAAGGTACAGAGAGAAGGATAGAAACTGTAGAGGAGGTAGTTTAAGAAAGCAAAATTTGTGCCAGACCCTATCAAAAGCTTTTGATATAACCAGCGCAATAGCAAAATTTCACCGAAACGGCTAAGAGAGGATGACCAAGAGTCAGTTAAGAGGCTAGGAGATCACCAGTGTTCGAACGCCCCTTGCGGAACCCATACTGGCGATCAGATAGAGAAAGGTCAGAAGTGGAAAGGTCTTTGAATCTTCCGGTTACGATTGATTCAAAAGCTTTAGATAGACAAGAAAGTAAAGCTATAGGACCCAGTAGTTTGAGGGATTAGAGCGGTCACCTTCTTAGGCACAGGCTGTGGCGAAGGCATACGCCTCCAGCAAGAAGGAAAGGTAGATGTTGACAGGCAGAGGTGAAAGAGTTTGACCAGGCAGGGGTGATAGCATCAGGAGGCACAGTTTTTATGATTAATAGGAGGCACTCCATCAGTCCATAAGCTCTTCTGAGGATTGAGGCCAGAGAGGCAGAAAATATCATTTGAAGAATCTTATAACAGGCAGTACAAGGAGAGTCAGAGGGGGGATGAGTAGGAATAATACTTTAGAATCGTCCAGAGTGGAGTTTTTAAAAAAGTTTGAGAGAAGAGTTCAGCCTTAGAGATAGATGAGACGGCAGTGTTGCAGCCAGGACAGGAGGTGGGAGGGAAATTTACAATATTTTATGAAGAAGTGAAGGAGGAAACAAATTTACCTATTTTTGTGTATTTTGTATATCTATTTTGAGTCAAATTTCAATTATTTCTGTTTATTTTTGTATAGATTTCAATACAAATTTTAGGTATGTGATGTGTATTTTGTAAATTTATTTTCACACAAATTTATATCAGTTTACTGGTATTTTGTTTATTTATTTCTGATACTAATTTACATTATTTCATATGTTACTTTGTATATATATTTTATACAATTTTACATTATTTAGTATGTAGTTGTATATATTTTATACAAATTTATATTATTTTATGTTGCACAATGTATATATATATATATATATATATATATATATATATATATATATATATATATATATATATATATATATATATATATATATTTATATATATATATATATATATATATATATATATATATATAATTTTTTTACATATTTTCATTATTGTATTTAGTATATATTTTTAAAAATTACATTATTTCATATTTATTTTGTATATTTTACATATTTTTTATTTAAATTTATTTTATGCATTTTGTATATTTGTATTTGTATTTTTAGAAGTTATTTTACATGTATTTTGATATATTTTCTTACAAATTTATTTAATTATTTTTTGTATTTATTTATATAATTTACAGATATTCAATTACTGTATTTTGTATTTATTTTATACAAATATACATTATTTCATGTGTATTTTGTATATTTATTTCAAACTACACATTTTTATTAGTATTTGTATATTATTTATTTTCATATAAATTCATTATTTTATGTGTATTTTTGTATATAGTTTTATACAAATTTACGTTATTTTATGTGTATTTGTATATTTTTTCCAAATTTACATTTTTTATTGGTATTTTGTTTATTTATTTTGATACAATTCATTATTTTATGTATTTTATATATATATTTTTACATATTTACATTATTTTATGTATATTTTGTATATATTTTATAGAAATTTACATTATTTTATGTGTATTCGTATATATTTTGAAACAAATTTACATTGTGTGTGCATTTTTATCTATTTCAATACAAATTTTACTTATTTTATGTATTTTTGTATATATATTCTTATAAATATATGCGTTATTTTATGGGTATTTTCCTTTTTTTTCATACAAGTTTACATTATTTTTATAAATATATGCGTAAATTTATGGGTATTTTGCATCTTTTTTTTCATACAAATTTACATTATTTTTTTGATATTCTGTGTATTTACGTTAATAAAATTTTACATTATTCTATGTGTATTTTGTATGTATATTTTTTTATAATTGTATACATTATTTAATGGGTATTTTGTATGCATATTTTATAGAAATTTACTTTATTTTATGTGTATTTGTTTAATATTTTCATAAAAATTTACATTATTTTATGTGTATTTTGTATATGTATTGCAATACAAATTTATATTATTTTATATGTTATACAAATTTATTTATTTATTTTTATACAAATTTCATTTTTGTATATTGTATATTTTTGTTCATATATATTTTATATTATTTATGTATGTATATATATATATATATATATATATATATACATATATATATATATATATATATATATATATATATATATATATATATATATATATATATATATATATATATATATATATATATATATATATATATATATATATATATATATATATATATATATATATATATATATATATATATATATATATATATATATATAGATATATTATATATTTTTATATGTATATATACATTTATGGTTTTATCTGGGTATTTTGCAACTTTATATTCATACAAATTTACATTATTTTATTGCTATTCTGTTTATTTATTTTGATACGATTTTACATTATTCTATGTGTATTTTGTATATATGCTTTTATACAAATTTATGTTATTTTATGTGTATTTGTTTATATATTTTGATACAAATTTACAATATTTTATGGGTATTTTGTATATATATTTCAAAACAAATTTACCTATTTTTGTGTATTTTGTATATCTATTTTGAGTCAAATTTCAATTATTTCTGTGTATTTTTGTATAGATTTCAATACAAATTTTAGGTATGTGATGTGTATTTTGTAAATTTATTTTCACACAAATTTATATTAGTTTACTGGTATTTTGTTGATTTGTTTTGATACTAATTTACATTATTTTATGTTTACTTTGTATATATATTTTTATACGAATTTACATTATTTAATGTGTATTTTGTATATATATTTTTATACAAATTTATATTATTTTATGTGTATTTGTGTATATATATATATATATATATATATATATATATATATATATATATATATATATATATATATATATATATATATATTTATATATATATATATATATATATATATATATATATATATATATATATATATATATATATATATATATATATATATATTTATTAAAAATACCTATTTTCATATTTATTTTATATATATTTTTATTTTAAATTATTTATATATGTATATTTGTATTTATATTTAAGTTATTATTTATGTATATTTTGTATATATATTTTTATTTAAAATTACTATATTATATGTTTATTTTTATATTTATTTCAATACGAATCTCCATTTTCATGTGTATTTTGTATTATTTTTATACACGCATTTTCATTATTTTGTTTTTATATATTCATTATTTATGTATTTATATATATTTATATATATTTGTGTATATTTATATATATATATATATATATATATATATATATATTTCATTATTTATATATATATTATTATATTTTATATATATATTTGTTTGTTATATTTTATATATTTATGTATATATTTTATACAAATTTACATTATTTTATTTGCATTTTGAATATTTATTTACATATATACATTATTTATGTATATTTTATATATATTTTTACAATGTTATTTTATGTATATTTGTATATATTTTATACAAATTTACATTATTTTATGTATTTGTTTATTTATTTGATACGATTTACATTATTTTATGTGTATTTTGTATATATTTTATACATATTTACATTATTTAATGTGTATTTTGTATATATATTTTATAAATATACATTATTTTATGTATTTTGTTTATATATTTTATTAAATTTACAATATTTTATGGGTATTTTGTATATATTAATTGAATTTATATACATTTAATAGAAATTTTAGTTGTGTATTTTTGTATATTTATTTTCACAAATTTATATTATTTTATGTGTATTTTGTTAATTTATATTTATATAAATATTTCTTTTTTTTATGTATATATATTTTATACGAATATATATACCTTATATATTTATTTATGTTTTTATATATATTATTATACAAATTTACATTATTTTATGTGTATTTTTTATATATATATATATATATATATATATATATATATATATATATATATATATATATATATATATATATATATATATATATATATATATATATATATATATATATATATATATATATGTTTTTATTTATTTATATATATTTTTTTTATTTTATATATATATTTATTTTCATTCAAGTTTATATTATTTTATGTATATTTGTATATATATTATTCTTTATTTAATGTGTATTTTATATATATATATATATATATATATATATACATATATATATATATATATATATATATATATATATATATATATATATATATATATATCTATATATATATATATATATATATATTTATATTTATGTTTATTTTATATTATTTATTCATATTTATATATATTTTCATTTTATATATTATATTATATTTATATATTTTTATTTATATATATATTCTTTCATGTATATATATATATATATTTTATATATATATATATATATATATATATATATATATATATATATATATATATATATATATATATATATATATATATATATATATATATATATATATATATATTTATACAAATTTACTTTATTTTATATGCATTTGTGTTGTTGTTTTTATACAAATTTGCATCATCTTATGTGTATTCTGTATTTTTTTAAATTAAAATTTGCTTAATTTTATTTGTATTTTGTATATTTATTTATTACAAATTTAAATTATTTTATGTGCATTTTTGTACTTATATTTTTAAAGAAATTTGCGTTATTTTATATGTATTTTGTATATATTTTTTCATACAAATTTACATTATTTTATTGCTAATTTGTTGATTTATTTTGATACGAATTTACATTATTATATGTGTATTTTGTACTTTTTTTTATATGTATTTACATTATTTAATGTGTATTTTGTTTATATATTTGTTTAAATAGTTTAATACAACTTTACATCATTTTACATATTTTGTATATACATTTTAATTTAAATTTAACTTATTTTATGTGTATATTGTATATCTATTTTCATACAAATTGAAATTACTTATGTGTATTTTTGTATATAGTTTTATACGAAATTTACGTTATTTTATGTGTATTTTGTATATTTACATATACATATTTACATCATATTATGTGTATTTTGTATATATATTTTTATAGAAATTTAAACTATTTTATATGTATACGTATATATATTTTGACACAAATTTACATTGTCTTATGTGTATTTTGCATATCAATTTCAATACAAAATATGCCTAATTTTATATGCATTTTGTATATTTATTTTAACACAAATTTAATAATTTTATGTGTATTATGTCTATATATTTGTTAAAAAAATATGCGTTATTTTATGGATATTTTTTTTCTTTATTTTTATACAAATTTACATTATTTTATTAATATTCTGTGTATTTATTTTAATACGATTTTTACATTATTCTCTTTGTATTTTGTATATATTTTTTTATACATTGATACATTATTTAATGTGTATTTTGTATATATATTTGATACAAATTTACGTTATTTTATGTGTTTTTTTATAAGTATTTCAATACAAACTCACTTAATTATATGTGTATTTTGTATATCTATTTTCATAAATATTTAAATCATTTTTGTGTATTTTTTCATATATTTTTATACAAATTTTCGTTATTTTATGTTAGTTTTATATATTTTGATACACATATACATTCTTTCATTGTATTTTGTATATATATTTAATACAAATTTACATTATTTTATGTGTATTTTGTATATATATTTTAATACAAATTTACATTATTTTGTGTATATATATATATATATATATATATATATATATATATATATATATATATATATATATATATATATATATATATATATATATATATATATATATATATATATATATATATATATATATATATATATATATATATATATATATATATATATATATATATATATATATATATATATATATATATATATATATATATATATATATATTATTTTTTTTACATATATGCGTTATTTTATTAGTATTTTGCATCTTTATTTTCATACAAATTTACAATATTTTATTGATATTCTGTTGATTTATTTTGATACGATTTTATATTATTCTATGTCTATTTTCTATATATCTTTTATACATATTTACATTTTCTAATGTATATATATATATATATATATATATATATATATATATATATATATATATATATATATATATATATATATATATATATATATATATATATATAATTTTATTTTTCTATTTATACAAATTCACGTTATTTGATTTTTTTTATACATTTTTATACAATTTTTTTTATGGGTATTTTGTACTATTTATATTTCAAAACATATTTACCTAATTTTATGTGTATTTTGTATATCTATTTTCATACAAATTTCAATTATTTTTCTGTATTTTTGTGTATATTTTAATACAAATTTTAGTTATGTTATGTGTATTTTGTAAATCTATTTTCCCACAAATTTATATTTTTCTATTGGTATTTTGTTGATTTATTTTGATACGAATTTACATTATTTTATATATACTTTGCATATATATTTTATACGTATTTACATTATTTAATGTGTGTTTTGAATATATATTATTTTACAAGCTTATATTATTTTATGTATTTGTATATACATTTTGATACAAATTTACATTATTTTATGTGTATTTTGTATATATATATATATATATATATATATATATATATATATATATATATATATATATATATATATATATATATATATATATATATATATATATATATATATATATATATATATATATATATATATATATATATATATATATATATTTCACTACAAATTTACCTTATTTAATGTTTATTTTGTATATTTATTTACTCTCATATTTAAATTATTTTATGTGTATATTTGTATTTGTATTTAAGTTATTTTATGTGTATATTCTATATATATTTTATTCAAAAGAACATTATTTTATAGGTATATTGTTTATTTATTTCGATACGATTTAACATTATTTCATATGTATTTTGTATACATATTTTCTTACGCATTTACATTATTTAATGTGTATTTTGTATATATATTTTTATACAAATTTACTTAATTTTATGTGCATTTGTGTTGTTTTTTTTACAGAAATTTACATTATTTTATGTGTAGTCTGTTTATTTAATACAAGTTTGCCTTATTTTATGTGAAGTTTGTATATTTTGTTTCATACAAATTTACATTATTTTGTTAGAATTTTGTTTATTTATTTTAATACGAATTTACATTATTATATGTGTATTTTTGTATATATTTTTTTTATACTTATTTACAGTATTTAATGTGTATTTTGTTTATATGTTTTTATACAAATTTGTGTCATTTTATGTGTATTTGTTTAAATATTTTCATTCAAATTTACCTAATTTTATGTATTTTGTACATATATTTCAATTGAACTTTAGCTTATTTTATGTGTATTTTGTATATCTATTTTCACACAAATTTAAAATACATTTGCGTAATTATGATATATACTTTTAAACAAATTTACGTTATTTTATGTGTATTTTGTATATTTATATCCATACAAATACACATTCTTTCTTTGGTATTTTGTTAATTTATTTTAATACGAATTTACATTATTGATGTGTATTTTGTATATATATTTTTATACGTATTTACATCCTTTTATATGTATTTTGTAAATATATTTTTAAAGAAATCTACGTTATTTTATGTGTATTCGTATATATATTTGGAAACAAATTTACATTGTTTTTTGTGTATTTTGCATATCTTTTTCAATACAAATTTACCTTATTGTATGTGCATTTTGTTATTTATTTTAATACAAATCTCTTTATTTCATGTGTATTTTAGTATATATACTTTTATAACAATATTTGTAATTTTATAGGTATTTTGCATCTTTCTTTTCATGCAAATTTACATTAATTTATTGATATTCTGTGTATTTATTTTGATACGATTTTACATTATTCTATGTGTATTTTGTATATGTTTCGTTTATACATATTTACATTATCTAATGTGTATTTTTTATATATATTTAATACAAATTTACGTTGTTTTCTGTGTATTCGTATATATATTTTGAAACAAACTTACATTGCATTATGTGTATTTAGCATATCTATTTCAATACAAATTTATCTAATTTTATATGTATTTTGTATATCTATTGTCATACAAATTTTTTTGTATTTATTTTTATTTTGTATTTATATATATATATATATATATATATATATATATATATATATATATATATATATATATATATATATATATATATATATATATATATATATATATATATATATATATATATATATATATATATATATATATATATATATATATATATATATATATATATATATATATATATATATATATATATATATATATATATATATATATATATATATATATATATATATATATATATATATATATATATATATATATATATATATATATATATATATATATATATATATATATATATATATATATATATATATATATATATATATATATATATATATATATATATATATATATACATTATTTGATGTGTATTTTGCATATCTATTTCAATACAAATCTGCCTTATTGTATGTGCATTTTGTATATTTATTTTAATACAAATTTAATTATTTTATGTTTATACAAATATGCGTTATTTATCTTTATTTTCATACAAATTTACATTATTTTATTGATATTCTGTTTATTTATTTTGATACGATTTTACATTATTCTATGTGTATTTGGTATATATTTTTTATACAAATTTCCATTATTTAATGTATATTTTGTATATATATTTTTATACAAAATCACGTTCTTTTATGTGTATTTGTTTATATATTTTGATACAAATTTACAATGCTTTACGAGTATTTTGTATATATATTTGAAAACAAATTTACCTAATTTTATATGTAACTTGTATATATATTTTCTTTCAAATTTATATTATTTTTTGGTATTTTTGTATAGATTTTTATACAAATTTTAGTTATGTTATGTGTATTTTGAAAAACTAATTTTCACACAAATTTATGTTATTTTATTGGTATTTTGTTGACTTTTTTTATACGATTTTACATTATTTTATGTGTACTTTGTATATGTATTTTTATACGTATATACATTATTTAATGTGTAATTAGTATATATATTTTTATACAAATTTGTTATTTTTTGTGTATTTGTATATATATTTTTATACAAATTTACATTAATTTATGTGTAGTTTGTATATATATATATATATATATATATATATATATATATATATATATATATATATATATATATATATATATATATATATATATATATATATATATATATATATATATATATATATATATATATATATATATATATATATATTTCATTACAAATTTACTTTATTTTATGTTTATTTCGCATTTGTATTTTCATTCAAATATAAATTATTATATGTGTGTAATTGTATTTGTATTTACGTTATTTTTTGTGTTTTTTGTATAAATATTTTCATTCAAAATTACCTTATTTTTTTTTGTTTATTTATTTCGATAATAAATTATTATTTTATGTCTATTTTGTATACATATTTTTATACTCATTTACATTATTTAATGTGTGTTTTGTATATAGATTTTTATACAAATTTACTTTACTTTATGTGCAATTTTGTTGTTATTTTATACAAATTTACATTATTTAATGTGTATTCTGTATTCTTATCATACAAATTTGCCTTATTTTATGTGTTTTTTGTATTTGTATTTTCATACAAATTTAAATTATTAGATGTGCATTTTTGTTTATATATTTTTTTTACAAATTTGCGTTATTTTATGTGAATTTTGTATATATTTTTTCATACATATTTAGAGTATTTTATTGCTATTTTGTTTATTTATTTTGATACGAATTTACATTATTATATGTGTATTTTGTATATATTTTTTTTATACGTATATACATTATTTAATGTGTATTTTGTTTTTATATTTTTAAACAAATTTACGTTATTTTATGCATATTTGTTTATATATTTTGATCCAAATTTACATTATTTATGTATTTACAGTATATATTTTAACTCAAATTTAGCTTTTTTTTATACATGTTTTGTATATCTATTTGCATACAAACTTAAATTACTTTTGTGTATTTTTGTATATAGTTTTATACAGATTTACGTTATTTTAAGTTTATTTTGTATATTTTTTTTTCCTACGAATACTAATTCTTTTATTCCTATTTAGTTTATTCATTTTGATTCGAATTTACATTATTTTAGGTATATTTTGTATATATATTTTCATACGTAATTACATCATTTATGTGTATTTTGTATATATTTTTTTATTGAAATTTACTTTATTTTATGTGTATTCGCCTATATTTTGAAACAAATTTACATTGTTTTATAAGAATTTTGCATATCTATTTCAATACAAATTTTCCTTATTGTATGTGCATTTTGTCTATTTATTTTCATAAAAAAATTATTATCTTATGTGTATTTTTGTACATATATTTTTTTATAAAAAAAATTGCGTTTTTATATGTTTTTTTGCATCTATATTTGCATACAAATTTACATTACTTTATTAATACTCTGTGTATTTATTTTGATGCGATTTTACATTATTTTATGTGTATTTTGTATATATTTTTTCATACGTAATTACATCATTTATGTGTATTTTGTATATATATTTTTATGAACATTTGATAATAATAATGCAGTTGACTTAGATAACAGAACTAATTAGATGAGATATGGATGGAAATACGGTACAAAAATAGATCATGGGAAAATATAGATGGAAATACGGAACAGAAATAGATCACTGGAAAATATAGATGGAAATACGGTGCAGAAATTAAATCTATCTATCTATCTATCCATCTCTCTCTCTCTCTCTCTCTCTCTCTCTCTCTCTCTCTCTCTCTCTCTCTCTCTCTCTCTCTCTCTCTCTCTATATATATAGAGATATATATATATATATATATATATATATATATATATATATATATATATATATATATATAGAGAGACAGATCTCTCTCTCTCTCTCTCTCTCTCTCTCTGTATATATACAGCTGTTGCTAGGTGAGTGTATGTGTGTGTGTGTGTGTGTGTGTGTTAATTCCTTATGAATTTTTCTAAGTATACACACACACACACACACACACATAAACAGGGCCGGATTTAGAGTTGTGGGGGCCCTGGGCACACCATGTTGTGGTGTCCCAATTTTCAGTCGGTTAAATGTATTGGGGGGTGGGCAGTGAGCGAAATTGAAGCGATTTGGTTCAGTTGAGAGGGCTAGGGGGTGTTGTATTGGAATATTGTGGAATAATATAATGATACGTTGTATTTATATAATGCATAGCGCACAAAGAGCCAGTAGAATAAATTAATTAACCCAAAAAACTAGAGGCTACTGTCAAGTAATCATGTCACCCTACCCAACCCAGTACAAATGACCAAGATCGAGGAAAACACATAAGTTTTGTGTTTCGCTTGTGATGATTTCACAGGCGAGAAGTGGATTGGATACTCTTTGTGTCCTGGATGGTGTCATGTGGAGTGTGCTCATTTGTCTGGAATAAAGCAATATACATAAAATTAACTGCATTTGCATCCCATGCCTCCATAACGCATTTCTGGCTACCAGCATTGTGGTAAAAATGGATGAATTCAACCAAGAATTATCTAAAGATATATCTAGTGTTAGGGATCGATGAGGTTGAAGCAAGGGCTGAGAAGATGCAGGAGGAGGTGGGATCAGTTGCTGACGCGGTTCGTGCAGACAAGGCAAATCTTAGTTGGGCTGAGGTGGCGAAGAGAGACAGGGAAGTCAGGAAGAATCTCTTGTTGTGGAAGCTTCTAACCAGGAAAAGAAGGCAACAGATATGAAGGATGAAGTCTCCCAGTCATTGAATGGCATTCACATAACTGATTCAAGATTCACAAATGGAGGTAATATTATCATGAACTCTGACAATGAGAACACAAGGGATGAGGCTGCTCAACAATTGGTGTCTTAGTACCAAGAGTGTTGGAAAGATGAAACCAGAGATAATGATATGCAATGTTGAAAATGAGGAGCCCAAGGAAAAAATAAAGGAGGCCATCTTAGACCGCAATGAGTTCTTACACACAACTGAGGGTGCTGAGAATAAGATTGAGCTGTTTTTTAGTAAGCCTGCAGCTGGCGGCACAATGCACTACATTCTGAGGTGTGATCCAACTGTGAGAGAGCTGACTCACAAGAATCAGGACAAGTTGAAATTAGAATGGAGAATATAAACAGGGAGAGACAGATTCCGTGCAATTAGATGCTATCATTGTCAGAGATACGGCCATTTGAGGTCATCTGTACTGTTAAGAGCAATGGAAAGGCCCAAAAATGTTTCAAATGCACTGACGATCACAAATCGAAGGATTGCGTTGAAGGATTGTGTGAGGTACAAGAAGCCTGAAATCAACCACTCAGTGAATGATCAGTGTTGTGTAGTACTTCAAACCGAAATTGAGAGAATTCGTAACATTACCGATCATGGCTATTAATTAGTGTCTGTACTCAAAGACAAATTGTGTGTTAAATGTTCAGTGTGTTGGAAATAATTTAGTGTGAACCCAAACACGGCCAAGTGACTTTGATTATGCCAAGTTTTATCAAAAGGGCATCAGTAGGCTATTCATGAAAGCAATCACGACTCACTAACTCACTACGACGTTGTAAATAAGTGCATCGGAGATTGTTATCGAGGCTAACATCGTAATTGTTGACGGCCCTCGCAGAGCACTGCACCAGCAGCGGAGCGGGGCCTGAAACATCATCAACGGTAAACGGTAAACGGAGAAGAGAGAAGAGAGATTGAAATAATGAGAAAAAGAAGAAAAAAAAACATCGAATAAGTCAATATGAGAAAAAAAAATGAAAGAAAGAGTCTAAGGAAAATAAAAAGGAGGAAAGATGCATATTAAGAAAGGGAGGAAAGAAGGAAGGAAGGAAGGAAGGAGAATAAGATAGTTAATGGGAGAAATAATTTAAGGAAGAATATTTAGAAAAGAAAACATTGGAATAGGAATAACGTTCCAAGGAATGATGCAGAATGAGAGGGAGAACAAAATATAGGTCACGACTATTTCATGAGCTAGTCTATAATAGAGAACTAAAACGATGAATAACTGTGAGGTAAAGACAGCAAGGCGAGGAAAACAGGGATTTGTATATCATGAGGTAGAGAGAGAAATGAGGAACAGCTGAAAGAACTAAAAGCCCGATACCGCCTCCTCCTGTCTCTCGAACGCCACCCACGCCACCGCCTCCTCCTGTCCCTCGCACAAGATCCACGCCACGGCCTCCTCCTGTCCCCCGAATGTCACCCACGCTAACACATCCTCCTGTCCCTCGCACGCCACCCCCGCCACCGCCTCCTCGTGTCACACGAACGCCATCCCCGCCGCCGCCTCCTCGTGTCACACGAACGCCATCCCCGCCGCCGCCTCCTGCTGTCCCTCGCACACAAACCTCTCCATCGCCTACTCCTGTCCCTCGAACACCAACCTCGCCACCGCCTCCTCCTGTCCCTCGACAGCCAACCTCGCCACCGCCTCCTCCTGTTCCTCGAACGTAAACCTCGCGACCGCCTCCTCCTGTCCCTCGACAGCCAACCTCGCCACCTCCTCCTCCTGTTCCTCGAACGCCAACCTCGCCACCTCCTCCTCCTGTTCCTCGAACGCCAACCTCGCCACCGCCTCCTCCTGTACCTCGAACGCCAACCACGCCACCGCCTCCTCCTGTCCCTCGAACGCCAACCTCGCCACCGCCTCCTCCTGTCCCTCGAACGCCAACCTCGCCACCTCCTCCTCCTGTCCCTCGAACGCCAACCTCGCCACCTCCTCCTCCTGTTCCTCGAACGCCAACCTCGCCACCTCCTCCTCCTGTTCCTCGAACGCCAACCTCGCCATCTCCTCCTCTTGTTCCTCGAACGTAAACCTCGCGACCGCCTCATCCTGTCCCTCGACAGCCAACCTCGCCACCTCCTCCTCCTGTCCCTCGACAGCCAACCTCGCCACCGCCTCCTCCTGTTCCTTCACCGACCTCGCCACCGCCTTCCTGTCCCTCGCACGCCAACCTCGCCACCGCCTCCTCCTGTCCCTCGCACGCCAACCCCGCCACCGCCTCCTCCTGTCCCTCGAACGCCATCCCCGCCACCGCCTCCTCCTGTCCCTCGCACGCAAACCCCACCACCGCCTCCTTCTGTCCCTTGCACGCCACCCCGCCATCATATCCTCCTGTCTCTCGCACGCCATCCCCGCCACCGCCTCCTCCTGTCCATCGCACGCCACCCCCGCCACCGCCTCCTCCTGGCCCTCGAACGCCACCCCCGCCACCGCCTCCTCCTGTCCCTCGCACGCCACCCCCGCCACCGCCTCCTACTGTCCCTCTCGCCACCAACCCGCCACCTCCTCCTGTCTCTCGAACGCCACCGCCTCCTCCTGTCCCTCGACAGCCCGCCACCGCGTCCTCCTGTCCCTCGAACGCCAACCTCGCCACCGCCTCCTACTGTCCTCGCACGCCACCCCGCCACCGCCTCCTCCTGTCCCTCGACGCCAACCTCGCCACCTCCTCCTCCTGCCACCTCTCCTCCTGTCCCTCGAACGCACCCGCCACCTCCTCCTCCTGTTCCTCCACGCCACCTCCGCCACCGCCTACTCCTGTCCCTCGAACGCCAACCCGCCACCTCCTCCTCCTGTTCCTCGAACGCCAACCTCACCGCCTCCTCCTGTCCTCGAACGCCAACCCGCCACCGCCTCATCCTGTCCCTCGACAGCCAACCCGCCCACCTCCTCCTGTCCCTCGACACGCCTCCTCCTGTTCCTCGACGCCACCCCACCGCCTCCTCCTGTACCTCGAACGCCAACCTCGCCACCGCCTCCTACTGTCCCTCGCACGCCAACCCAGACACCGCCTACTCCTATCTATCGAACGCCATCCCCGCCACCGCCTCCTCCTGTCCCTCTAACGCAAACCCCGCCACTGCCTCCTACTGTCCCTCGCACGCCACCCCCGCCACCGCTTCCTCCTGTCCCTCGAACGCCAACCTCGCCACCGCCTCCTACTGTCCCTCGCACGCCAACCCAGACACCGCATACTCCTATCTATCGAACGCCATCCCCGCCACCATCTCCTACTGTCCCTCGCACCCCATCCCCGCCACCGCTTCCTCCTGTCCTTCTAACGCAAACCCCGCCACTGCCTCCCTACTGTCTCTCGAACGTTAACCCCACACAGCCTCATACTGTCCCTCCACGCCACCCACCACCGCCTCCTACTCTCCCTCGAACGCCACCCTCGCCACCGCCTCTTCCTGTCACTCGCACGCCACCCACGGCCACCGCATCCTCCTGTCCCTCCCACGCCACCCCCGACAATGCCTCCTCCTGGCCCTCGCACCTCGCCACCGCCTCCTCCTGTCCCTCGCACGCCACCCCCGCCACCGCCTCCTACTGTCCCTCCCACGCCACCCCCGCCACCGCCTCTTCCTGTCCCTCGCACGCCACCCCCGCCACCGCCTCCTCCTGTCCCTCTCAGGGCAACCCCGCCACCGCCTCTTCCTGTCCCTCGCACACCCCACCGCCGCCTCCTTTCCCTCGCACGCCACCCCCGCCTCCGCCTCCTCCTGTCTCTCGCACGCCACCCCGGACACCGCCTCCTCCTGTCCCTCGCACGACAACCCCGCCACCGCCTCCTCCTCTCACTCGAACGCCACCCCCGCCACCGCCTCCTCCTGTCCCTCGCACGCCAACCCCGCCGCCGCCTCCTATTGTCCTTTGCATGCCACCACCGCCTCCGCCTCCTACTCTCACTCGCACGCCATCCCCGTCACCGCCTCTTCCTGTCCCTCGCAGGCCGTCCCCGCCACCGACTCCTCCGTTCCTTTTCACGCCACCCCCGCATCCGTTTCCTCCTGTCCCTCGCATGCCACCCCCGACAACGCCTCCTCCTGTTCCTCGCACACCACCCTCGCCATGGGATCCTCCTGTCTCTCCCACGCCATCCCCGCAGCAGCCTCATCCTGTCCATCGCACGCCAACCCTGCCATAGACTCCTCCTGACTCTCGCTCTACACCCCCGCCTCTGCCTCTCCCTGTTTTTCGAACGCCACCCTCGCCACCGCCTCCTCCTGTCTCTGGCACGAAATAACCGCTATCGCTACCTCATGTCCCTTGCACGCCACCCCAAGCAACCGACTCCTCCTGACTCTCGCAGTTCACCCCCGCCATCGCCTCCTCCTGTCTTTCGAACGCCACCCACGCGGCCGCCTCCTAATGTCCCTCGCATGACACCCCCACAGCCGCCTCCTCGTTTCCCTCGCACGACACCTCCGCAGCCGCCTACTCGTTTCCCTCGCACGACACCACCGCCGCCGCCTCCTCCTTTCCCTCGCACGCCACCTATGCCAACGCCAACTCCTTTCCCTCGAACGTTCTCCCCGCTACCGCCTCCTCCTTTCCCTCGCACGCCAACCCTGCCATTGCATCCTCCTGTCCCTCGCACGCCACCCCCGCCACCACCTCCTCCTATCTATCGAACGCCGCCACCGTCTCCTACTGTCCCTCGCACGCCACCCCCGCCACCGCTTCCTCCTGTCCTTTCCACGCCACCCACGCGACCGCCTCCTACTTTCCCTCACACGCCACCCCCGCCACCGCTTCCTCCTGTCCCTCTAACGTAAACCTCGCCACCGCCTCCTCCTGTCCCTCGAACGTCAACCTCGCCACAGCCTCCTCCTGTCCCTCGCACGCCAACCCGGACACCACCTCCTCCTATCTATCGAACGCCATCCCCTCCACCGCCTCCTACTGTCCCTCGCACGCCACCCCCGCCACCGCTTCCTCCTGTCCCTCTAACGCAAACCCCGCCACTGCCTCCTACTGTCCCTCGAACGTCACCCCCGCCACCACCTCCTCCTGTCATTCGCACGCCAGCCCCGCCACCGCCTCCTACTGTCCCTCGAACGTTAACCCCGCTACAGCCTCATACTGTCCCTCGCATTTCAACCACGACACTGCCTCTTCCTGTTCCTCGCACACCAACCCCGACACCGCCTATTCCTGTCCCTCTTACGCCACCCCCGCCACCGCCTCCTACTGTCCCTCGCACGGTACCACCGCCACCGCTTCCTCCTGTCCCACGCACGCCACCCCCGCCACCGCCTCTTCCTGTCCCTCCCATGCCACACCCGCCTTCGCCTCCTACTGTCCCTCGCACGCCACCCCGCCACCGCCTCTTCCTGTCCCTCCCATGCCAGACCCGCCTCCGCCTCCTACTGTCCCTCGCACGCCACCCCCGCCACCGCCTCTTCTTGTCCCTCGCTCGCCACCCCCGCCACCGACTCCTTCTGTCCCTTGCACGCAACCCCCGCCACCGCTTCCTCCTGTCCCTCGCACGCAACCCACCGCCAACGCCTCTTCATTTCCCTCGCACGCCACCACCGCCACAGTCTCCTCCTGTCCCTCGGACGCCACCCCCGCCACCGCCTCTTCCTTTCCCTCGCACGCAACCCCCGCCAGAGTCTCCTCCTGTCCCTCGCACGCCACTCCCGACAACGCGTCCTACTGTCCCTCACACACCACCCACACCAGCGCCTCCTCCTGTCTCTCGCACGCCATTCCGCCACCTCCTCCTGTCCCTCGCACGCCAAACCCGCCGCCGCCTCCTATTGTCCTTTGCATGCCACCACCGCCGCCGCCTCCTCCTGTCACTCGCACGCCTACCCCGCCCCCGCCTCCTACAGTCAGTCGAACGCCACCCCCGCCACCGCCTCCTCCTGTCCCTCGCACGCCGACCCGGCCACCGCCTCCTCCTGTCCTTCGTACGCCACCCCCGCCACCGCCTCCTCCTGTCCCTCGAACGCCGACCCGGCCACTGCCTACTCCTGTCCTTCGTACGCCACCCCTGTCACCGCTTCTTCCTGTTTCTCGAACACGCCACCGCCTCCTCCGCCGCCTCCTCCTTTCCCTCGCACGACACCTCCGCTGCCGCCTCCTCGTTTCCCTCGCACGACACGCCCGCCGCCGCCTCCTCCTTTTCCTCGCACGACACCTCCGCCGCCGCCTCCTCGTTTCCCTCACACGACACCCCCGCCGCCGCCTCCTCCTTTCCCTCGCACGTCATCAATGCCACCGCCTACTATTTTCCCTCGAACGTTATCCAAGCCACCGCTCCTCCTTTCCCTCGCACGCAACCCCCGCCACCGCCTCCTACTGTCCCTCGAACGTCACCCCCGTAGCCGCCTACTCCTGTCCCTCACACGCCAACCCTGCCATTGCATCCTCCTGGCCCTCCCACGCCACCCCCGCCACCGCCTCCTACTGTCCCTCGCACGCCACCCCCGCAACCACCTCCTCCTATCTATCGAACGTCGCCACCGCATTATACTGTCCCTTGCACGCCACCACCGCGACCGCCTCCTCCTGTCACTCTCACACAACCCACGCCACCTCCTCCTCCTATCCCTGTCCCTCGCACGCCACCCACACTACCGCCTCCTCCTGGCCCTCGAACGCCACCCAGGTTACCGCCTCCTCCTGTCTCTCGCATGCCACCTACGCCACCGCCTCCTCTTGTCACTCGAACGCCACCCACACCACGGCCTCCTCCTGTCCCTCGCACCCCATCAACGCCACCGCTTCCTCCTGTCATTCGCAAACCACCCCCGCCACCGCTTCCTCCTTTCCCTCACACGCCAACCACGCCACCGCTTCCTCCTTTCCCTCCCACGCCAGCCCCGCCACCGCCTCTTCCTGTCCCTCTTACGCCATCCCACACAACCGCCTCTTACTGTCCCTCGCACGCCAACCCCGCCACCGCCTCCTCCTGTCCCTCGCACGCCACCCCCGCCACCGCCTCCTCCTGTCCCTCGCACGCCACCCCCGCCTCCGCCTCCTCCTGTCCCTCGCCCGCCACCCCCGCCACCGCCTCCTCCTGTCCCTCGCACGCCACCCCAGCCACCGACTCCTTCTGTCCCTTGCACGCAACCCCCGCCACCGCCTCCTCCTGTCCCTCGCACGCCAACCCCGCCACCGCCTCCTTCTGTCCCTTGCACGCCGCCCTAGCCACAGTCTCCTCCTGTCCCTCGCACGCCACTCCTGCCAACGCCTCCTCCTTTCCCTCGCACACCACCAACGCCACCGCCTCTTCCTGACCCTCGCACTCCCCGCCACCGCCTCCTCCTTCTGTTTTCGCACCCCCACCAGCCGCATCCTCATGTCCCTCGCACGCCAACCACGCCACCGCCTCCTATTGTTCCTCGCACGCCACCCCCGCCACCGCCTCCTCCTGTCCCTCGACGCCAAACCCCGCCGCCTCCTGTCCTTCGCACCACCACCGCCGCCTCCTCCTGTCTCTGCACGCCACCGCCACCGCCTCCTCCTGTCCCTTGAACGCCACCCCACCGCCTCCTCCTGTCCTTCGCACGCCACCCCTCCACCGCCTCCTCCTGTCCCTCGCACGCCACCCCGCCACCGCCTCCTCCTGTCCTCGCACGCCACCCCCACCGCCTCCTCCTGTCCCTCGCACGCCAGCCCCGGAACTGCCTCCTCCTTTCCGTCGCACGCCACCCCCGCCACCGCCTCCTCCTGTCCGTTGCACGCCACCCCAGCCACCGCGTCCTCCTGTCCGTCGCACGCCCACCCCGCCACCGCCTCCTCCCCTCCTCCTGTCCCTCGCACCACCCACGCCACCGCCTCCTCCTGTCCCTCGCACG
Source organism: Eriocheir sinensis (assembly GCF_024679095.1). Classification (NCBI taxonomy): domain Eukaryota; kingdom Metazoa; phylum Arthropoda; class Malacostraca; order Decapoda; family Varunidae; genus Eriocheir; species Eriocheir sinensis. The sequence goes on from NC_066537.1 coordinate 3,004,128, forward strand.
CCACCCCGCCACAGCCTCCTCCTTTCACTAGCACGACACCCACGCCACTGCCTCCTCCTGTCCCTCGCACGCTAACCCCGCCACCGCCTCCTCCTGTCCCTCGCACGCCAACACCGCCACCTCCTGCTCCTGTCCCTCGCACGCCAACCCCGCCACAGCCTCCTCCTGTCCCTCGCACGCCAACCCCCACCTCCTATTTTCCTTCTCGCCAACCCGCCACCTCCTCCTGTCCCTCGCACGCCACCTCCGTCAACGCCTCATCCTGTTCCTTGCACGCCACCCCCGCCACCTCCTCTTCCAGTCCCTCACACGCCAACCCCGCCACCTCCTCCTATTTTCCTTCGCTCGCCAACACAGCCGCCGCCTCCTCCTGTACCTCGCACAGCACCTCCGCCACCTCTTCATCCAGTCATTGGCTCGCCACCCCCGCCACTGCCTCCTCCTGTCCCACGCACGCCTCCCCTGCCACCGAGTCCTCATGTCCTTTGCACGCCACCCCCGTCATCCCTTCCTCCTGTCCCTCGGACGCAAGCCCAGCCACAGACTCCTCTTGTCTTTCTCACGCCACAACTGCCGCCGCCTCCTCCTGTCCCTCGCACGCCAACCTCGCCACCGCCTCCTCCTGTCACTCGAACGCCAACCTCGCCACCACCGCCTCCTCCTGTCCCTCGCACGTAACCCCAGCCACCGCTTCCTCCTGTCATTTGAACGCTACCCCCAGCACCGTCTCCTCCCGTCCCTCGAACGCCAACCTCACCACCGCCTCCTCTTGTCCCTCGCACGCCAACCTCGCCACCGCCTCCTCCTGTCCCTCGAACGCCAACCTCTACACCGCCTCCTCCTGTCCCTCGAACGCCAACCTCGCCACCGGCTCCTTCTGTCCCTCGCACGCCAACCTCGCCACCGCCTCCTCCTGTCACTCGAACGCCAACCTCGCCACCGGCTCCTCCTGTCCCTCGCACGCCAACCTCTTCACCGCCTCCTCCTGTCACTCGAACGCCAACCTCGCCACCGGCTCCTCCTGTCCCTCGCACGCCAACCTCTTCACCGCCTCCTCCTGTCACTCGAACGCCAACCTCGCCACAGCCTCCTCCTGTCCCTCGAACGCCAACCTCTTCACCGCCTCCTCCTGTCCCTCGAACGCCAACCTCGCCGCCGACTCCTCCTGTTCCTCGAACGTCAACCACGCCCCCGCCTCCTCCTGTCCCTTACACGCCATCCCCGCCACCTCCTCTTTCTGTTCCTTGCACTACACTCCCACCAACAACTCCCCCTTTCTTTCAAAGGCCACCCCCGCCACCGCTGCCTCCTGTCCCTCCCACGCCACTCCAGCCACCGCCTCTTCTTGTCCCTCAGAGGCCACCCCCGCCACCGCCTCCTCCTGTACCTCGCACGCCACGCCCGCCACCGCCTCCTCCTATCTATCGAACGCCACCCCCGCCACCGCCTCCTCATGTCCCTCGCACGCCAACCCGGCCACAGCCTCTTCCTGTCCCTCTCACGCCACCCCCGCCACAGCCTCCTCCAGTCAATTGCAAGCCACCCCCGCCTCCGTCTCCTCCTGTCCCTCGCCACCGCCTCCTCACGTACATCGCACGCCACCCCCGCCACCGCCTCATCCTTTCCCTCGCACGCCACCCCCGCCAGCGCCTCCTCCTTTCCCTCGCACGCCACCCCCGCCACCGCCTCTTCCCTTCCCTCGCACGCCACCCCCGCCAGCGCCTCCTCCTTGCCATCGCACGCCACCCCTGCCAGCGCCTCCTCCTTCCCCTCGCACGCCACCACCGCCACCGCCTCCTCCTTCCCTCGCACGCCACCCCGCCTCCGCCTCTTCATTCCCTCGCAAGCCACCCCCGCCACCGCCTCATCCTATCCCTCGCACGCCACCCCCGCCACCGCCTCCTCTTGTTCCTCGCACTCCACCCCCCCACCGCCTCTTCGCTTCCCTCGTACGCCAACCCCGCCGGTGCCTCCTCTTGTCCCTCACGCCACCACCGCCACCGCCTCTTCCTTCCCTCGCACGCCACCCCGCCACCGCCTCCTCCTCCTTCCCTCGCAAGCCACCCCGCCACCGCCTCTCCTCCTTTCCCTCGCACGCCACCCCGCCTCCCCCCGCCCCACGCACGCCACCCCCGCCACCGCCTCCTCCGCTCCATAGCACGCCACCCCCGCCCCCGCCTCCTCCTGTCCCTCGCACGCCACCCCCGCCACCGCCTCCTCCTGTCCCTCGCACGACACCCCCGCCACCGCCTTCTCGTTTCCCTCGCACGCTAGCCCCGCCACCTCCTCATCCTGTCCCTCGCACGCCACCCCGCCACCGCCTGCTCTTGTCCCTCGCACGCCACCCCCGCCACCTCCTCGTCCTGTCCTTCGCACGCCACCCCCGCCACCGCCTGCTCGTGTCCCTCGCAAGCCACCCCCCCCACCGCCTCATCCTGTTCTTCGCCACCCCGCCACCGCCTGCTCCCTCGCACGCCACCCCGCCAACGCCTCATCCTGTTCTTCGCACGCCACCCGCCACCCCCTCCTCCTCTCCCTCGCCCGCCAGCCCCGCCTCCGCCTCCTCCTGTCCCTCGCACGCCACCCCCGCCACCGCCTCATCCTGTTCTTCGCACGACACCCCCGCCACCGCCTCCTCCTGTCCCTCGCACGCCAACCCCGCCACCGCCTCATCCTGTTCTTCGCACGCCACCCCCGCCACCGCCTCGTCCTGTCCCTCGCACGTCACCCCCGCCACCGCCTCCTCCTGTCCTCGCCGCCACCCCGACACCGCCTCCTACTGTCCCTCGAACATCACCCCCCACCTCCTCATCCTGTTCTTCGCACGCTAACCCCGCCACCGCTTCCTCCTGTCCCTCCCACGCCATCCCCGCCACTGCCTCCTCCTTTCCCTCGCACGCCATCCCCGCCACCGCCTCCTCCTTTCCTTCGCACGCCAGCCCCACCACCTCCTCATCCTGTTCTTCGCACGACACCCCCGCCACCGCCTGCTCTTGTCCCTCGCACGCTAGCCCCGCCAACGCCTCATCCTGTTCTTCGCACGACACCCCCGCCACCGCCTGCTCTTGTCCCTCGCACGCTAGCCCCGCCACCGCCTCATCCTGTTCTTCGCACGACACACCCGCCACCGCCTGCTCTTGTCCCTCGCACGCTAGCCCCGCCAACGCCTCCTCCTGTCCCTCGCACGCCAACCCCGCCACCGCCTCATCCTGTTCTTCGCACGACACCCCCGCCAACGCCTCCTCCTGTCCCTCGCACGCCAACCCCGCCACCGCCTCATCCTGTTCTTCGCACGCCACCCCCGCAACCGCCTCGTCCTGTCCCTCGCAAGCCAACCCCGCCACCGCCTCCTATTGTCCTTCGCCTGCCGTCCCCGACACCGCCTCCTACTGTCCCTCGAACATCACCCCCACCACAGGCTCCTACTGTTCGACGCACGCTCCCCCCCCGCCACCGCTTCCTCCTGTCCCTCCCACGCCATCCCCGCCACTGCCTCCTCCTTTCCCTCGCACGCCATCCCCGCCACCGCCTCCTCCTTTCCCTCGCACGCCATCCCCGCCATCGCCTCCTCCTTTCCCTCGCACGCCATCCCCGCCACCGCCTCCTCCTTTCCCTCGCACGCCATCCCCGCCACCGCCTCTTCCTTTCACTTGCACGCCATCCCTGCCACCGCCTCCTCCTTTCCCTCGCACGCCATCCCCGCCACTGCCTCCTCCTTTCCCTCGCACGCCATCCCCGCCACCGCCTCCTCCTTTCCCTCGCACGCCATCCCCGCCATCGCCTCCTCCTTTCCCTCCCACGCCATCCCCGCCACTGCCTCCTCCTTTCCCTCGCACGCCATCCACGCCACCGCCTCCTCCTTTCCCTCGCACGCCATCCCCGCCATCGCCTCCTCCTTTCCCTCGCACGCCATCCCCGCCACCGCCTCCTCCTTTCCCTCGCACGCCATCCCCGCCACCGCCTCTTCCTTTCCCTCGCACGCCATCCCCGCCACCGCCTCCTCCTTTCCCTCGCACGCCATCCCCGCCACCGCCTCTTCCTTTCCCTCGCACGCCATCCCCGCCACCGCCTCCTCCTTTCTCTCGCACGCCATCCCCGCCACCGCCTCCTCCTTTCCCTCGCACGCCATCCCCGCCATCGCCTCCTCCTTTCCCTCGCACGCCATCCCCGCCACCGCCTCTTCCTTTCCCTCGCACGCCATCGCGGCCACCGCCTCTTCCTTTTCCTCGAACGCCACCCCCGCCACCGCCTCTTCCTTTCCCTCGCACGCCATCCCCGCCACCGCCTCTTCCTTTCCCTCGCACGCCATCCCCGCCACCGCTTCTTCCTTTCCCTCGCACGCCACCCCCGCCACCGCCTCTTCCTTTCCCTCGCACGCCATCCCCGCCACCGCCTCTTCCTTTCCCTCGCACGCCATCCCCGCCACCGCCTCTTCCTTTCCCTCGCACGCCATCCCCGCCCTGCCTCCTCCTTTCCCTCGCACGCCATCCCCGCCACCGCCTCTTCCTTTCCGTCGCACGCCATCCCCGCCACCGCTTCTTCCTTTCCCTCGCACGCCACCCCCGCCGCTGCCTCCTCCTTTCACTCGCACGCCACCACCTCCACCTCTTCCTCTTGCCCCCCCCACGCCACCCCCGCCAACGCTTCATCCTCTCCCACGCACGCCATCCCCGACACCGCCTCATCCTCTACCAGGCACGCCACCCCCCGCCACCGCCTCCTTCTGTCCCTTGCACGCCACCCCCGCCACCACCTCCTCCTGTCCCTCGCACGCCATCCCCGCAACCGCCTCCTCCCGACCCTCGCACGCCACCGCCTGTTCCTGTCTTTCGAGCATCACCCCCGCAACCGCCACCTCCTATTTTCGAACGCTAACTCCGCCACCGCCTCATTCTGTTCCTCGCACGCCATCCCCGCCACCGCCTCCTCCTGTCCTTTGCACGCCACCACCGCCAACGCTTCCTCCTGTCTCTAGCACGCCACCCCCGCCACCGCCTTCTCTTATCCCTCCCACGACATCCTCGGCACCGCCTCCTCCTGTCCTTCGCACGCCACCTCCAACGCTTCCTCCTGTCCCTCTCACGCCAACCCCGCCGCCGCCTCCTCCTGTCCCTCGCACGCCATCCCCGCCACCGCCTCTTCCAGTCATTTCTCTCGCCACCCGCGGCGCCGCCGCCTCCTGTCTCTAGCACGCCGCCCCGGCCACCGCCTCCTCCTCTCCATATCACGACATCCTCGACACCGCCTCTTCCTGTCCCTCGCACTCCACCCCCGCCACCGACTCCTCCAGTCTTTCAAACGACACGCCCGCCACCGCCTCCTCCTGTCTCCCTCACCCCACCCCCGCCAACGCCTCCTCCTGTCCCTCACATGCCACCCCCGCCACCGCCTTCTCCTATCCCTCGCAGGCCATCTTCGCCACCGCCTCCTCCTTTCCGTCGCAAGCCACCCACGCCACCTCCTCCTCCTGTCCCTCGCACTCCATCCCCGCCACCGCCTCCTCATGTCCCTCGCACGCTAACCCCGCCACCCCCTCATCCTGTTCTTCGTACGACACCCCCGCCACCGCCTGCTCCTGTCCCTCGCACGCCAACCCGCCACCGCCTCCTTCTGTCATTCGCACACCACCCCCGACACCGCATCCTACTGTCCCTCGAACGTCACCCCCGCCACAGGCTCCTACTGTCGTCAGCATCCCACCCTGAGCACTAAGCCATGGTCAGCATCCCACCCTGAACACTAAGCCAGGGTCAGCATCCCACCCTGAACACTAAGCCATGGTCAACATCCCACCCTGAACACTAAGCCAGGGTCAGCATCTCACCCTGAACACTAAGCCAGGGTCAGCATCTCACCCTGAACACTAAGCCAGGGTCAGCATCTCACCCTGAACACTAAGCCAGGGTCAGCATCTCACCCTGAACACTAAGCCAGGGTCAGCATCTCACCCTGAACACTAAGCCAGGGTCAGCATCCCACCCTGAACACTAAGCCAGGGTCAGCATCCCACCATGAACACTATGCCAGGGTCAGCATCCCACCCTGAACACTAAGCCAGGGTCAGCATCCCACCCTGAGCACTAAGCCAGGGTCAGCATCCCACCCTGAACACTAAGCCAGGGTCAGCATCCCACTCTGAACACTAAGCCAGGGTCAGCATCCCACTCTGAACACTAAGCCAGGGTCAGCATCCCACCCTGAACGTTAAGTCAGGGTCAGCATCCCACCCTGAACACTAAGCCAGGGTCAGCATCCCACCCTGAACGTTAAGCCAGGGTCAGCATCCCACCCTGAACACTAATCCAGGGTCAGCATCCCACCCTGAACACTAAGCAAGGGTCAGCATCCCACCCTGAACACTAAGCCAGGGTCAGCATCCCACCCTGAGCACTAAGCCATGGTCAGCATCCCACCCTGAACACTAAGCCAGGGTCAGCATCCCACCCTGAACACTAAGACAGGGTCACTATCCCACCCTGAACACTAAGCCAGGATCAGCATCCCACCTTGAACGCTAATCCAGGGTCAGCATCCCACCCTGAACACTAAGCCAGGGTCACTATCCCACCCTGAACACTAAGCCAGGATCAGCATCCCACCCTGAACGCTAAGCCAGGGTCAGCATCCCACCTTGAACACTAAGCCAGGGTCAGCATCCCACCCTGAACACTAAGCCAGGGTCAGCATCCCACCCTGAACACTAAGCCAGGGTCAGCATCCCACCCTGAACACTAAGCTAGTGTCAGCATCCTACCCTGAACGGTAAGCCATGTTCTGCATCCCAACCTGATTACTAAGCCAGGGTCAGTATCCCAATCTGAACACTAAGCCAGGGTCAGCATCCGACCCTGAACACTAAGCCAGGATCAGCATCCCACCCTGAACACTATGCCAGGGTCAGCATCCCACCCTGAACATTAAGCCAGGGTCAGCATCCCACCCTGAACACTATACCAGGGTCAGCATCCCACCCTGAACATTAAGCCAGGGTCAGCATCCCACCCTGAACACTAAGCCAGGGTCAGCATCCCACCCTGAACACTAATCCAGGGTCAGCATCCCACAATGAACATTAAGCCAGGGTCAGGATCCCACCCTGAACACTATGCCAGGGTCAGCATCCCACCCTGAACACTAAGCCAGGGTCAGCATCCCACCCTGAACACTAAGCCAGGGTCAGCATCCCACCCTGAACACTAAGCCAGGGTCAGCATCCCACCCTGAACGCTAAGCCAGGGTCAGCATCCCACCCTGAACACTATTCCAGGGTCAGCATCCCACCCTGAACACTAAGCCAGGGTCAGCATCCCACCCTGAACACTAAGCCAGGGTCAGCATCCCACCCTGAACACTAAGCCAGGGTCAGCATCCCACCATGAACACTAAGCCAGGGTCAGTATCCCATCCTGAACGCTATGCCAAGGTCAGCATTTCACCCTGAACACTAAGCAGCATCCCAACCAGGCAACTATTTTTCTTCCTTTCTTTCTTCCTTTCATCTCATTCCGTCCATCTGTATATTTTTTTTCTGATTTTACATATGCTTTGTTGCCTTCTTTGTTTTCTTCCTCCCTTTCTCCTATTCTTTATATTTTTCTTCCTTTCTTTCTTCATTTTTTCCATCCTTCCCTCCATTCTTCCCTTTCTCCTATAATTTTTTTCTTTATAATAGTATTCTTTTCTTTCTTCTTTCTCTTACACTTCAGTTCATCCCTTTATTCCTTTCTTTCTGTGTTCCTTCGTCTGTCCATCTAAGCCAGGGTGAAGCCAAAGATAATCAAGCCGCTGCCGGTTTATTTTTTCTCTTAGTTTTAGTTTTCCTGTTTCGTTTTTTTTGTTGTTGATTTGATTTTTGGTTATTTTTATTTATTTTTTTTTTTTTTACTTTTCTTTCTTGGTTTTGAGTTCAAACGTTTCGTTACATTTTGTCATTATATGTTTTTAGTTTTCTAATTTTTGACTGATCAGGAGTTGACCTTTTTAGATTTGTTTTTTCGACTACTGCTTGAGTTGATTTCTTTGTTGCTTTTTTCTTTTTCTTTTTTATGGCTTCTTTATTTTGATGTCTTGTTGGTGACTTAACTATTTCGTTATATTTTGGAAAGTTAGCTATTTTTTTTTTGTCGGGGGGGATTTTGTCCTTTTTAGGTTACGTCGTGAGGAGATTTTTTGTTGCAAATGGTCAGGGCAGTGTTCAGAGTGTCCAGGGAGTGTCAGGGGCCTTGTTGCGTGGGTCGTCATCAGCGTGTCCGTCCATTGTTCAGAGAGTGTCCAGGGAGTGTCAGGGGGCCTTGTTGCGTGGGTCGTCATCAGCGTGTCCGTCCATTGTTCAGAGTGTCCAGGGAGTGTCAGGGGCCTTGTTGCGTGGGTCGTCATCAGCGTCAGTCCATTGTTCAGACAGTGTCCAGGGAGTGTCAGGGGCCTTGTTGCGTGGGTCGTCATCAGCGTGTCCGTCCATTGTTCAGAGAGTGTCCAGGGAGTGTCAGGGGCCTTGTTGCGTGGGTCGTCATCAGAGTGTCAATCCATTGTTCAGAGAGTGTCCAGGGAGTGTCAGGGGCCTTGTTGCCTGGGTCGTCATCAGAGTGTTAGTCCATGTTGTGTTTCCATGACTTTTTATATTTTCGTATTCTTTTTCTGTAATATCGTTTCTTCGGTATTTTATTTTCCGTTTCCTGGTGTTGTGCAGGCTAGCTGTATCGCCATTCTTGGTGCGGTATGCTGCTCAGGATGAGTCTCCCTCACCCCAGAGGAGTCAGCAACCCTACCCAACACACAGCGCCAAAGGCATTACTCTGCTATATTTTTTTTCCCTTTTCTTGATGTTGTGTTTATATCACTTCTTTTTTCTCGTGTTTTTTTCTCTAATATTCATTATTCGGTGATATTTTTCTTTATTTTCCGTTTCCTGGTGTTGTACAGGCTAGCTGTATCGCCTTATCTTGGTGCTGTATGCTGCTCAGGATGAGTCTCCCTCACCCCAGAGGAGTCAGCAACCCTACCCAACACACAGCGCCAAAGGCATTACTCTGCTATATTTGTTTTCCCCTTTTCTTGATGTTGTGTTTATATCATTTTTCATTATTCGGTGATATTTTTCTTTATTTTCCGTTTCCTGGTGTTGTACAATGTACAGGCTAGCTGTATCGCCTTGTCTGGTGCTGTATGCTGCTCAGGATGAGTCTCCCTCACCCCAGAGGAGTCAGCAACCCTACCCAACACACAACACCTAAGGCTTTTCTATGCTAGATTTTTTCCCTTTTCTTGATTGTGTGTTTCTATCACTTCTTTATTTTCGTCTTCTTGTTATTGTGATTTTAATTCTTCGGTGTTATTTTCTTTATTTTCCGTTTCCTGGTGTTTTGCAGGCTAGCTGTATCGCCTTATCTTGGTGCTGTATGCTGCTCAGGATGAGTCTCCCTCACCCCAGAGGAGCCAGCAACCCTACCCAACACACAACACCTAAGGCCTTAATGCTAGATGCGTGGGTCGTCATCAGAGTGTCAGTCCATTGTTCAGAGAGTGTCCAGGGAGTGTCAGGGGACCTTGTTGCGTGGGTCGTCATCATAGTGTCCATCCATTGTTCAGAGTGTCCAGGGAGTGTCAGGGTGCCTTGTTGCCTGGGTCGTCATCAGAGTGTCCGTGCCTTCGTGCGTGCTTGCGTGCGTGCGTGCGTGCTTACGTACTTGCGTGAGTTCGTGCGTTTTTTCGTGCGTGGCTGCGTGCTTGCTTGTGTGAATGTGTGCGTGCGTGCGTCTGTACGTGAGTGTGTGTGCTTGCGTGCGTGTGCATGCGTGGGTACGTGATTGTGTGCGTGCTTGAGTGTGTGAGTGCTTGTATGCTGCGTGCGTTGGGCGGTCATTGCCTGCGAGCGTGTGTTCGTCCGTTCCTTCGTGGGTGTGTATACTCGTGTTCGTGCGTGCGAGCGTGTGTTTGTCCGTTCCTTCGTGGGTGTGTATACTCGTGTTCGTGCGTGCGAGCGTGTGTTCGTCCGTTCCTTCGTGCGTGTGTATACTCGTGTTCGTGCGTGCGAGCGTGTGTTCATCCGTTCCTTCGTGCGTGTGTATACTCGTGTTCGTGCGTGCGAGCGTGCGCTGGGGATAAGTGCGTGCGAGCGTGTGTTCGTCCGTTCCTTCGTGCGTGTGTACTCGTGTTCGTGCGTGCGAGCGTGTGTTCATCCGTTCCTTCGTGCGTGTGTAGTCGTGTTCGTGCGTGCGAGCGTGCGGTGGGGATGAGTGAGCGTGTGTTCGTCCGTTCGTTCTTGCGTGTTATTGCGTTCGTGCGTGCGAGCGTGCGTTAGGGGGGTGAGTGCGAGCGAGCGTGCGTTGGGAGTGAGTTGGTGCTGGCGTGCTGTGCGGGGTGAGTGCGTGCTGCGTGAGCTAGGCGAATAACACGCGAGAACTTTTCCTGTCGCAGCAGGAGCAGACCGACATCAGCTTCGGCAACGACCCCGGGAGTTGCTTCAACTCCCTCTGGGAGGCCTTCCTCTCCTCTTTTTGTTCCTTACTGGAGGGAAGCCTCCCTATCCTGTCACGGCAGAGCGTTAGTCCATTAGTCACCTGCTTCATTATCCTCTGTGTGTGTGTGTGTGTGTGTGTGTGTGTGTGTGTGTGTGTGTGTGTGTGTGTGTGTGCGCGTGTATGTGTGAGGTTCTGAGGCTCGCCTGGCCTCGGGGATCAGCCAGGGGATTTTGATTTCTTGAGATGGAGTCACCCATCTCCTTTTTCTTACCCGGTATAGGGTCGAGATTTACCACATCACCTCGGTTTGCAATATGCCGTTTTAGGTAGCACAGAGTTGACATTGCATAGGGCTGAATCTAGAGCTAGTTGCACCTTTTGTAGTGAAGATCGCTACGGGAGCTGATTGGCTGGAGGGAGGGAGGGAGATGATAGCTACGGGAGCTGATTGGCTTGATGGAGGGAGGGTGTGCTTAGCTACGGGATCTGATTGGCTGGATGGAAGGTCTTATTTATAAAGTAATCTTCGCCTCGGCTCGCCTGTTTGAAAAGCCTCTCGTTGCCGGGGTATTCACGGACTGTTTTGTGACCCTAGTGATGGCTGTACACGCCTTCAGCGTCATGAATGGTAAAGTCACCCGTGACAACTTGGCCAAGCTTCTCCGCGGCCTTGGGAATAGTCGTAAAGGCAGCTCGATACGTTTAAAATAACGGCCCTGTGGGGTAAGAAGTGAGCATTTTTCCCTTCATTAATTGTTTACTCCCACCATCTTAAGTATTGTGCGAAATATATGAATTATAATAATAACACTGGTATTTGTCACGAGATTACGGCCGTGACGTCACCGGCGGAAGAGATAATAGAAAGGAAAGGAGAAAAAATGGAGCTGGAAGTGAAAGGAGAGAAGTGGAGGGAAGAAATTGAAAGGGAAGGTGGTAAAGGAAAGTGTAAATGCGAGGAGGAAGAGAAAGAGAAGGAAGGAAAAAAGGGAGCTGTTAGTGGAAGAAAAGAAAGACAGAGAAAATATTAGGAAAGTTACGGAAAAATGTGTGATTGGAGGGAGAGAAAAAAGTGTAAGGAAGAGAGAGAGAAAGTGGACGATAGAGAAAGTGAAATGGTGGATAATAAGAGAGGCGGGACACGGGGACTGAGGAGAAGAAGAAGGAACGCCAATAATGGAGAGAGGGATAAAAGCTGAAAATGGAGGAAAAGGAAAAGGGAGGAAGAAACCAGGAAAAGGAGAAACTAAGGGGGAAAAAAGAAAGTAAAGGAGGAAAAAGGAAGTAGGAGAGAAAGGGAGTAGGGAGCTGTGAGGCGAGTATAGAAGGAAGGAAGGAAGGAAGTAAGGAAGTAAGGGAGATATATAATAAGGAAGTAGGGAGGTGAAGGAGGAGGGAAGTAAGGAATAAAAAAAAGTAGGACTGAAAAAGGAAAATAGCAAGAAGTGATGGAGAGAAGGAGGAGGAGGAGGAGGAGGAAAGGGAGGGGGAAATGGAGGAAAAGGAAGAGAGAAAACATCAAACGGGAAGGAAGGGAAGACAAGTGAGGAAGGAAGGAAGGGAGGAAAAAAAAAAGTATCTCCAGGGTATCTCTCTCTCTCTCTCTCTCTCTCTCTCTCTCTCTCTCTCTCTCTCTCTCTCTCTCTCTCTCTCTCTCTCTCTCTCTCTCTCTCTCTCTCTCTCTCTCTCTCTCTCTCTCTCTCTCTCTCTCTCTCTCTTTTTCTCTTTTTCTGTTTTTTTTTTTATAAAATTGAGAGTGTTTTTTTATCTTTCTCTCTCTCTCTCTCTCTCTCTCTCTCTCTCTCTCTCTCTCTCTCTCTCTCTCCATTCTATCTATTTCACACTCACTAATTGAAAAAAAGGACAAAAGAACAGGACAAAAAGCTTACTAACTAATCCATCTTTGGGAGCGGGCCAGCCTACCCACGTGCGCACCTACACCTAATTATAAGGACGGAAAGAAAGGGCAACTACTGGCTGGCTATAAATATATCTCAAAAAATATGTTGGCCCAATACTTTTTCCGATATTGGTTCTGGTGGAGGTGGTGGTGGTGGTGGAAGTGTTTGTTCTGCTTCTATAATCACCACCACCATCACCACCACCACCTCTATCGTCAACACTGCCTCAACCATCACCACCACTACCAGTACCATTAATCGCCACTACCGACTCCACCACTGCCGACATATCATTACCACGAGCTTCACTACCATCACCATAACTTAATCACCACTACGGTCACCATCACCATTATCACCACCATATTGCTGTTACTACTAAAACCATTACTACTACTATTACTATTACTACTACTACTACTACTACTACTACTACTACTACTACTACTGCTATTTTACTACTCCTAATAATAATAATTCTAATACTAATAATAACACGGAAAAAGTCATTAATTACGCCAATGTTTTCTTACTGTATTTTTCAGGGGCCGCCTCGCCGAGTTTGGCCGCGCCGAACGAACCATAAAAATTCATCCAGCGCCGGTGAGTTTTTATTTCGACTGTGTTTTTCATTAGTTTTTTTTTTCCATTGATGTGCCGAATTGTACCGAATTAGTTTAGGAGCGAGATAACTTTGTGTGTGTGTGTGCGTATGTGTGTGATTCGAAATGTTCACCGGTAATACACACACACACACACACACACACACACACACACACACACGACAATCACATTCACACTCACTCTCCCTATCCCTCTCTTCACCATTCATTGACCTCATAACATAGCCACACCTTGTAGTCAGTCACCACTCCACTCATCTCCATTCCAGTCATCACCCATCACCACTAACACCGCTACGTAACATCACCACCACTAACACCACCACCAGTCCTCGTCATCACCACCTCCTTCACGCTGTAACCTCACCTCACCTTTCACCCCCTCCTCTTTACCTGTCCGCGCGCACCTGTTGACAATACGCCGCCTGATTTACATTCAAGGAGCCGAGTCCGCACACAAAATAGGAGCACGATTTTTTTTTTACCTTTTTTCCTTTTTTCCTGCATGGAGTTTTTTTTTTTTTCTTTTTCGTTCTTCTTGTTTTCTTGTATTTGTTGTTGTTCTTCTTCTTTATTATTTTACTCGTTTTCTGGCTTTTATTTCACTATTGTTTTTTCTTATTTTATCTTTTTAACTCATTGATTTTGTCTTTTCCTTTTGACCTTTTTCCTTATTTCTTCTTGTTTTTTTCTTCTTTACTTTTTTTTTCTCGGCAGTGACGTCATAGGGAAAGGGTGATGATGATGATGATGATGATGATGATGATGACGAGGAAGGAAGGAATGGAGGGGTATGAGAGGAAGGGGAAGGAAAGGGATTGGAAGGAAAGGGGAAGGTAGGAGAGGTAGGTAGATAGGTAAGGAGGATGGGAAGGGAAGGAAAGGGAAAGGAGGAAGAGAAGGGAAGGGGAGAGAAGGGAAGGAGGATAAGGAGGAGGTTGATAGGTAGACAAGGGGAGGGAAGGGTAGGTAGGATGAGATGATGATGATGAAGATGAGGAAGAGGAAGAGAAAGTGAAAGAAAAAAAAAAGAGAAGAAACAGAATGAGAAGAAAGAGAGAGGGGAAAAAGAAAAAGAGAAAGAGGAGAAGAAGGAGAAAGAGAGGAGGAGGAGGAGGAGGAGGAGGAAGAACAAGATTAAAGAGAGAGAGAGAGAGAGAGAGAGAGAGAGAGAGAGAGATAAAGAAATAGAGAGAGAGAGAGAGAGAGAGAGAGAGAGAGAGAGTATGCTAATCAGGTGCTCTTAGCCTACAACAACTTTTGCAAATTAATGTTTCAAAACTTTTTAGGCCAAACATTTAACGTTTTATGTTTTTTTTTAGCCCAGTGCAAAACCTGTGTGTGTGTGTATGTGTGTGTGTGTGTGTGTGTGTGTGTGTGTGTGTGTGTGTGTGTGTGTGTGTGTGTGTGTGTGTGTGTGTCTTACTGTCTGTCTGTCTGTCTGTCTGTCTTACTGTCTGTCTGTCTGTCTGTATATATGTATGTATGTTGGTTAGTCAGTCTATTTTTCCATCTTTTTGCGTGTTTGTATGTGTTTTTATGCATTTTGTCCTTGTGTCTGTTTCTCTGTGTCTGTCTGTCTGTTAGTTTGTCTATTTGTTTATATTTCTGTTAGCGTTTTTGTATCATTGTGTCTGTCCGTTTTTCTGTTAATCTGTCTGTTTGTTGGTCACTGTCTGTCTGTCTGTCTGTCTGTCTGTCTGTCTGTCTATCTGTCTGTCTGTCTGTGTGTCTGTATACAAGCATCCATGAACACGTATTGCATTCACTCACCAACATTCATTCATGCATACATAAATACTCGTGTGTAATAACCTTCATGTGTTTACTGATTTATCTATCCATAGCTATCTATCAGTCTGCCTCTATCTGTTTATCAAGCTAGCATTTTTTTTTTAATTTACGGATAGATTAGCCTGTTAATTTTCGTTTATTTATCTATCTAGTTAGCTTTTATTAACCTTTATCCTTTTTATTTTCGTTTATTTGACTCTCTAATTATATACTTTTCCAATCACGTTTTTATCTACCTTCATTTATTTTTCATGCAGATCATTTTTCATTCACTTAAGTTTTCATTCACTTCATTTTTAATTAATTTTTTTCATTTTCCATTCATTTTTTTAATTTTTATTCATTTTTTTTCATTTTTATTCATTTTTTTCATTCATTTTTTTTCATTTTCATTAAATGTTTTTATTTTTCATGCACTTCGTTTCACATTTTTTTCATTTTCATTCGTTTTTTTTCATTTTTCATTCATTTTTCACTCACTTTATATTAATTTCTTTTTTTATATTTCTCATTCATTTTTTTTCATTTTTCATTCAGTTCGTTTTTCACATTTTTAATTTTTCATCTAGTCCATTATTCATTCACTACATTTTTATTTTTTTTATTTTTCATTCAGTTCACCTCGTTTTTCATTTTTCATTTCTTTCTTTTTCATTTTTTTCCATTCATTTTTCATTTTTCATTCAGTTCACACCTGTAATCTACGTGTTCTCTTATCTGTTTACATTCATCTAGTTATCTATCTATCTGTGTAACCCTTATCAGCTTTTCTATTCATCTATCCAACTATCTATCTACCTATACAATTCTTCAGTCACGTATCTATCTGCTCATTCTACTCTTTTATCATCATTCTAATTCATTCTCATTTTACAATTCATTTTTTACTATCCAAATCCGTCTATGTATCTTTTTCCCCTCCTTCTTCACTCCTTCTACCTCATATTCCACTATCCAAATCTCGTTATTTATTTTCTCTTCATCCTCCTAGTTTATCTTTGTGCTGCCCAAATCTCTTTTTCTATCATTCTCTTCATTTTCTTCCTTTTTCTCCTACTCATTCTAACATCCAAATCTCTTATCTATCTTTTTCCTTACCTTTTTCCTTCTTTCTACTTTTCATAAACTATCTTACCTATCTCTTTCTCTACTAGATTTCTCTCTACTATTTTACCTTTCCAATACCTGGTTCTTCATCTACCTACATACCTACCTTTCCACCCAATCTTCACCTTTCTTAAACAAGGGAGGAGGAGGACGCGAATCACTTGTCATTTTACTATCCAAATCTCTAATCTACCATTCATTTACCTTCTTCCTTACCTACCTACGTACCTATCTTTACTTCCACTCAGTTCTCTCCATCTTTCTTGAACGAGGGAGGAGGAAGAAGAGGAGGAGGAGAAGGCAAAGGGTAGGAAGGTTCAGGCAGTAGAAATTTCCCTGGCCCAAAATAATCCTACCTCATTTTCCTATCCAAATCTCTTATCTTTCTCTTATCTACGTATCTATTCACCTTCCTCCTCATCCACGCATCTTACCATCTGGCTCTCCACCTTTCTCAAACAAGGGAGGAAGAGGAAGAGGAGGCAAGGAGGAGGAGGTGGAGGCAAGGGGAAGGGAAGGGTCAGGCAGGAGGAATTTCTCACCCTCAGCATAATCAGACTTCATTCTACTATCCAAATCTCTTATCTGCCTCTCTCTTTACCCTCTTCCTCGCTTCCTCATCTACGCACCTACCTTTCCACCCAATCTTCTCCACCTTTCTTAAGCGAGGAAGGAAGAGGAAGAGGAGAAGGAGGAGGAATACATAGGAATACAAAGGAAGAACAGACACCAGAAGACCTATCGGTCTATGGCGAGGGTGTCTGTTTACTACCGCTACTACTAGTAATCTACGTGTGGTAGAACAGGACAGAATAGATGAAGGCTCCTCCCCACCCACCTCTCCCTCCGGCAACGTGCCGGCAGGAAATAGTTAGAAGAGAACACCATGTACCTTTAAGGAAGAAAGGGACATGGAAATTTTACAGTAAAGAGAGAAATAAAAGGAAATTACTACCCTTAACTTACACTACTGGTAACCTAAGCTGTGGGGAAAATTACTTCATTACATAAGATCATAAGAACATAGAAATACAGAGAGGCTGGAAGAGGACGAGTGGCCTACACAGGGCAGCCCCAGAATCCCCCCTAATACTCACGATGGGTGAGGTATAGTTTTAGGGGTTCAAGTGGAGGCTTGATCCTCGTTTTACCGGCGGTACTAGGCACGGCACCAGTAACCTGTCACCTTACTGCACCCACACCTCACTCCACCTGTCATGCGAACATTAACTGTTGCTTTACTCTATTGTTGACTTTCGCTACTTGAAATCTAGGTTGTAAGGGAGAATTATATGAATATAGGTTGAGGTCTTGCTGCAATCTGTCTGAAAACATGCGAAAAAGGGTCAGTAAAATCTTATATCCCTGAAGTACTTATCCAAAGAAGACTTAAATCTATTGATACTCTGTGCGCTAACTACTGACGGTGGGAGTCTATTCCAGTGATCGACGACTGTGTTAATGGAAAAACTTCTGCACACCAAAGTGTTACATCGATTTCCCTTTAACTTCATACCTTTGCTGCGTGTTCTTGTGTTGGTGTCTCTCTGAAATAGACTATCTGGGTTAATGTTGTCGAATCCATTAAGGATTTTGAACACTTCAATTAAGTCCCCTCTTATCCTTCGCTTTTTTAGGGGAAACATATCTAAACGCTTTAAACGCTCGTCGTATGGCAAGTTTCGGAGCGCTGGAATTTGTTTGGTTGCTCGTCGCTGTATCTTTTCTAGCAAAACTTGATCTTTGATATAGTTCGGTGACCAGAACTGAACGGCGTATTCTAGGTATGGTCTTACAAATACTAAATATAATCTCTTCATAAGTTCGGGTGATTTATAATCAAAGTTTCTTGAGATTAATCCCAACATCATATTTGCTTTTTTACTCGCTGCAGAACATTGATCGCTTATTTTAAGAGTGTTACTGATAATGACACCAAGATCTTTTTCTTGTTTTACTTCGCTGAGCTCATGTCCTTCAATCTGATATTTAAAGTTAGGATTTTTTTCACCTATGTGCATTACTTTACATGTATCTACGTTAAAACTCATTTGCCATGTTTCGCTCCAGTCGGCAAGTCTTATTAAGTCTGATTGAATGTTCTCGCAACTTTGACTGTTCATTACCGTACCTCCTAATTGGGTGTCGTCGGTGAATTTGGCTATTTTTGATAGGATATCAGTTTTTAAATCGTTCACGTAAATAATGAATACTGTTGGCCCCAGGACCGAACCTTGGGGCACGCCACTGGTGACGGGTTGCCAATCCGATGCTTCACCATTAAGAACTACACGCTGTTCTCTGTTGGTGAGCCAGTCATGAATCCACGCACATAGATGGTCGTTAATACCGTGGGAAAGCAGTTTTGAAATAAGCCTAACGTGAGGAGCTTTATCAAAAGCTTTCTGGAAGTCTAGGTAAATTACGTCATATGGGCTTCGGGCGTCCCAACATGTATAAACATCGTTGAAAAAGGTTAATAGGTTGGTAAGGCAAGACCGATTACTACGAAATCCGTCCTGACTATCAGTTATCAAATCATTTGTTTCAAGGAAAGTGATCATTTTATCCCTGATTATTTTTTCGAATAGTTTAATTAGGACAGGCGTAAGGCTGATAGGACGATAATTACTGGCTTGTTTTTTGTCTCCCTTTTTAAAGATCGGGGTAATATTGGCCTTTTTCTACGCGAGAGGTACACTGGCCTGTGCTAGGAGGAGGCAGGCAAAGGAGTAAAAAGGGAAGGGCTTGAGGAGTTTCCCAGCGCCACATAATCACAGCTTGTCACTTGCCACCTGTTATTGCAATTACTTTCGTCCGAAGCCAAGAAACTCATTTAAACTTGAGGTGACGTGGCGCGACCCCTCCTGGCCTGGCTTTTTCACCGTGTCAGGAGTGAGGGAGAAGGAGGGGGAGGGAGGTGGAGGAGGAGAGAGGTGAGGGAGGGAGAGGGGGAGGGAGGGGAAGAGGAGAGAATGGAAGAGGAAAAAGAGAACAAAAGAGAATGAAAGAGAACAAGAGAGAACGAAAAAAAGAAAACGAAAAAGGAAAATTGAAAAAGAAAACTTAGAAAAGAAAACTGAAAAAAGAAAACTGAAAAGAACGTGAAAAGAACGAAAAAGAGAGCGAAAAAAAAGAACGAAAAAAGAACGAGAGAGAGAGAGAGAGAGAGAGAGAGAGAGAGAGAGAGAGAGAGAGAGAGAGAGAGAGAGAGAGAGAGAGAGAGAGAGAGAGAGAGAGAGAGAGAGAGAGAGAGAGAGAGAGAGAGAGAGAAGACGGGAAAGGAGAAAGAAAGAGCACTAAAGGAATGAAGAAGTAGGAAAAGAAAGAACAATCAGGGAAGGAAAGGAAGGAAGACGAAACAAGAGGGGAAAAGAAAAGAAAGGAAAGGAATTGAAAGGAAATAAGAGAAGGAGGAGAAAGAAAAGGAGAGAAAACGAAGTGAAGGAGAGGAAAAGGAAAGAAAAATAAAGGAAATAAGAGGAGGAAAAAAAAGAAAAGGAGAGGAAACGAAATGAGAGAGAAGAAATGGAAGGGAAAGGAAAGGAAAAAAGAGAAGGAAAAGAGAGAAAAGAAGAGGAAACGAAGTGAAAGAGAAGAAATGGAAGGGAAAGGAAAGGAAATAAGAGAAGGGAAAGAAAGGAAAGGAGAGGAAACGTAGTGGAAGAGAAGGAAAGGAAAGGAAAGGAAAGGAGATAAGAGAAGGGGGAGAAAGAAAAGGAGAGGAAACGAATGAAGGAGAGGAAAAGGAAGGGAAAGGAAAAGAAAAAAGAGAAGGAGGATAAAGAAAAGGAAAGGAAACGAAGTGAAGGAGAGGAAAAGGAAGGGAAAGGAAAGGAAAAAAAAGAAAGAAAAGAAAGAAAAAGGAGAGAAAACGAGATGAAAGAGAAGAAAAGGAAGGGAAAGGAGAGGAGATAAGAAAAGGAAGATAAAGATAAAAAAAGAGGAAGGGAAAGAAAACAAAAGGAGAGGAGAGGAAACGAAGATTAAAGGAGATAAAATAAAAGGAAATAAAACAAAATAGAAGAAGAAGAAGAAAGGGAAGAAGAAGAAAGGAGAGTAAGGAAATAATAAAAAAAACAAGCAAACAGAAGAAGAGAAAATGAGAGAAAGAGGAGAGGAAAGGAGGAAAGGAAGTGAGGCATGAGGAATAAATGATAAAAAAAGAAATAGAAAAGTAAGAAAGGCGAGAAGGAGAAACGGAAGAGGAAATGAAATGAAGGAGGAAAGACATAGAAGACAGTAAAGAGAGGAAGAAGAGAAAGATGAAAAGAAAACAAAGGAAAACAAAGGAGAAGGAAAGGAAAAGAAAGGAAAGTAGAGGGAAGGCTAGAGTAGAAACGAGAAAAAAGGAAAGAAAAGAAGAGAAAATGAACGATATAATAAACAATAAATGAAGTAAGGAGAAGATGAGAGAAAGAGGAAGAAAGGAAGATAAGAGGAGGAAAGGAAAGGAAAGTAGAGGAAAGAGTAGAAACGAGAGAAAAAGAAAGAAAAGGAGAGAAAAGGAATGATATAAAAAACAATAAATGAAGTAAGAAGAAGTGGATAGAAAGAGAAAGAGAGGAAGAAAAGAGGTGGAAAGAAAAGGAAAGTAGAGGAAAGGAAAGAGTAGAAACGAGAGAAAAGGAAAGGAAAGGAAAGTAAGGAAGGATATAATAAACAACAAATGAAGTAAGGATAAGAGGAGAGGAGGAGGAGGAGAAAGAGAGGAAGATATGAGGAGGAGAGGAAAGGATGAAGAGGAAGGGAAGGGAAGTGAGGAGCGAGGGATGATTAGATACCGTAGAGAGAGGAGAGAGATGAGAGAGAGAGAGAGAGAGAGAGAGAGAGAGAGAGAGAGAGAGAGAGAGAGAGAGAGAGAGAGAGAGAGAGAGAGAGAGAGAGAGAGAGAGAGAGAGAGAGAGAGAGAGAGAGAGAGAGAGAGAGAGAGAGAGAGAGAGAGAGAGAGAGAGAGAGAGAGAGAGAGAGAGAGAGAGAGAGAGAGAGAGAGAGAGAGAATCATGTAACCCTAAAATTTATTGGTAAAACGCGAGAGTTGGGAGGTCACACGAGCCAGGCAGTCATCCGGAAGGCAGGGAAGAGATGTACTCACGCCACATCCGCCTTCCCCATCCACCTGCCATTTGCTACCTGCCTGCACACGTGGAGGCTGCAGCACTCTCACGTCCTTGTTAAACTGTTACTAGGCTCATAAAACTACCCATGGAAATACCTGCATCATAACCTCTACGAAAGCCTTATTAAATGTGTGTGTGCTGGGCACCAAAATGTTGATAATGGACTAAAAACAACCCTGCTACCAGCCTGTATACGTGAAACTTGCAGTACACTCACGGTCAT
This sequence comes from Eriocheir sinensis, assembly GCF_024679095.1. NCBI lineage: Eukaryota > Metazoa > Arthropoda > Malacostraca > Decapoda > Varunidae > Eriocheir > Eriocheir sinensis. The sequence goes on from NC_066537.1 coordinate 3,025,353, forward strand.
GGTGCAGATGCCTTGTTAAACTATCACTAGTGTTATAGTAGGATATCAATGTATTATTATTATTTAATATCACCACGAATTAGGCATACAATTGTCAATGGAAAAACCCACGACAGATAGATCACGCCACCTTATAGGAATGTCGTCCGTCAGTGTTTACCGTCTCAGTTTTGTATACTTCGCACTCCGATGGTGCGTGGAGGTCACCTTGACATACGTGACCAATTGTAACAATTATTTTCCAGCCTGTAACTCGCCACTCCTTCACGAGAGTCCGACTGACACACAACGACAGTCGCTCTCGCTCCGTCGCTTCTTGTACATAAAGGCTACGAATATAATTCGCCTTAAGGAAGCTGAAGTCTTAATCAACACCCTTTAAACGCCCCCCGACAAGCCCGTTACATTTGGTTGGCAGCGGTCACCCCGCGCCTGTGCCTTCGCTACCTCGTTCTCCTCCAAGCCACGAGAACTCACCAACAAACTCCGGGGACAGGCGTACAAAGGAAGGAAGGAGTCACAGTCCTGCCGTCCGCGGCAACGCACCTGCCGTCCGCGGCAACGCACCTGCAGTCCGCGGCAACGCACCAGCCGTCCGCGGCATCTCACAAGGCGCCAGCTACGTGCAACTCACAAGGCGCCAGCTACAAGCCTCCAAGCCTCGAGCACACCAGCAGCAACTCTACAGGCGTCCAGCCTACAAGCCTCGAGCACACCAGCTATAAGCAACTCTACAGGCGTCCAGCCTACAAACCTCGAACACACGAGCTACAAGCAACTCTACAGGCGTCCAGCCTACAAGCCTCGAGCACACCAGCAGCAACTCTACAGGCGTCCAGCCTACAAGCCTCGAGCACACCGGCTACAAGCAACTCTACAGGCGTCCAGCCTACAAGCCTACAGGCTCTACAGCCTCCAAGCCTTACGGCACACATAGGAGAGGTCTTCCTCATAGAAGATGTGCTCCTCGTAAAATATCCATATACTTCCTTGACCAACACCACGGACACAATCAGGATAGTCTCAGAAAAACTACTCGGCATGGCAGACGCCATACGGGCTACCAAGACTAGGGAATCAAAGGCACCTTCTAGTACCAACTCTTTGACTCTTTTTCAACTACTGGAGGATAGGATTCTGTTCTTACGGGGAAAAGTTGATGAGGTAAACATGGATTATAGTTTTCACTCAGTTCACTCTCGGGTAAAGAGGGGGTTGCTCAACATCGTTGGGTCCGCCTCAAAGTTCCTTTTCGGTACGGCTACCGACGAGGACGTTCGCGATTTCCGGGACCACTACGCTCATGTACTTTCCTTTGCTGCTCGAAATCGCAGGGTGATCAACGCCAATTGTAGAAAACTTGCGCAATTGCATACTAACATTGAGGAACTGCTAGAGCAGACAAATAAGATGATAGAGGTTATCAGCATAGTTGTCAAACAGATCGACCAGGTGAATCAGTTTCTCCTCCTAGATCAGGCCTTGCATGTATTGGAAAACATCATTAACTCCGTCGCAAGGGCAAATCAGCAGGTTATTAGTAACATGGTTGATGCTGCGCACGGTAGAGTCACACCTGCCTTGTTCCCTCTACACGATTTGAGAACGACTGTCCAGATCGGGTATCAAAATTATAGCCTAACGCCCTTATTAACCCCGGACATGAGTCAATATTTTTACCCCTTGATTGAGTCCAGCCTCACCCCTGATGCCATAATCATTCATGTTCCATTTCAGACGGCGGACGTGTTTGAGGCACACGAAATTGTCCCGTTCCCTTTTTCAGCAAAGGACAGTATGTTAGCCCTGGACACGTCCCCGTCTCTTGTTCTAATCGCGAAGGATTTCGCTCTGTATTCAACGGGTAGCTACTCACTCTTGCGAGATCGCCCTCACCCGCGTGAACGCGTCTGACGCTCTTTCCCTGTGCCCTTACAAGCAGCTAACACCAACGCCTGTTTTCCATAAGAACTTTCAGGGTCTGCATTATTTTTATTTCCCTCAGTCATTCTATGTATCGGTCATCTGCCCGGAGGGTACCACTTATCAACGGGTTACTGGTCACTATGCCATAGCGGAAGCATGCTATATCCGCTCCACTAACATAACAACGTACCCGTCCCGGATCCGTCTGGTTTTCACGGCCAATATTTCCCATCGAGTGTTTCCTCTACGGTCTCTCGATGACATTCATTTCTCCAGCATCTCGTATGTGACTAATTCCCTTAATTCATTGTCTTTCGCGAACAAAACAGACTTTGCGGAAACCCTGGAGGAAACGCTGCCTGATTATTTGCATCTCCCCTACCTGTACCCTGGATTTTTTGTACCAATGTTTCTGATGTTCGTCAGTCTCGTCGTCCTGTGCTACCTTATTAGGAGGAACTCTGTCCTGCACGATTATTTGGTTGTGCAGACACGGCGACTGGATGCAGGGAGGCCACTGGCAAGGTAGTTTTTCCTTTTCTCAGACAAGTCAGGGGACAGAAACCTGGCTGCTCCTATACTTAACATTGTACTGTGTTTCACTACTGTATTTTTTTTTCTTTTGGAGCTAGATGAACCTTTCATTGTCTGTAACTATGCCAGTTGATAGTTTCTTATACATGTGTCCTTATATTTATCTTTTGAGAGGTTTCTTATGTTTCATGTCACACACATTGTGGTTTCCCTCTCACTTTTTATATTATAACTCCACATCTGTTCTTACATAGCCAGTGTTTTAATGTAATTGTATCATAGGCAGTCTGCTTGACAAACTCCCGCTATGTATGTTCATGGTAACTAGACTGCTATTTAGATTTTTGTATATCGCGAGGTCGCGATCACTGGTAGGTGACCGAGCAGTGTTATAGTAGGATATCAATGTATTATTATTATTTAATATCACCACGAATTAGGCATACAATTGTCAATGGAAAAATCCACGACAGATAGATCACGACACCTTATAGGAATGTCGTCCGTCAGTGTTTACCGTCTCAGTTTTGTATACTTCGCACTCCGATGGTGCGTGGAGGTCACCTTGACATACGTGACCAATTGTAACATTTATTTTCCAACCTGTAACTCGCCACTCCTTCACGAGAGTCCGACTGACACACAACGACAGTCGCTCTCGCTCCGTCGCTTCTTGTACATAAAGGCTACGAATATAATTCGCCTTAAGGAAGCTGAAGTCTTAATCAACACCCTTTAAACGCCCCCCGACAAGCCCGTTACACTAGGCTCATAAAACTACCCATGGAGATACCTGCAACATAACCTCTACGAGAGCCTTATCAAATGTGTGTGTTTTGGCGCCGAAATGTTGAAGATAGATGAAAATAACATAAAAACGTGTGTGTGTGTGTGTGTGTGTGTGTGTTGCATTATACGTATGTGCCAGACAAGTGATTGGGGGCAAATCCTCTCACACTGAAGGCTTCTTCGTAATGACAGTGACCGACGGCAGTTTCGCGGAATCTGCAATTTGTGTTCGGCTTTCGGGGCACCGCGGTGTTTTACCCTCGCTGATGACACGGGGGTCGAGGAAAGCGTTTTTAGGATAATGAAAGGATAAAATGATGTATGTTAGATGTATTAAGATTGTCAGATTAAGCAAGAAAAGACAAAATGTATTCTTGTCATTTGGTTAAGGAAAGTAATTTTAGGATAATGAAAGGAGAAGATGATGTAGTATATTAAATGTGGGTTTGTCGGGTTAGGCAAGAAAATACAGGAAATTTATATTTGTCATTTGGTTAAGGAAAGTGGTTTTAGAATAATGAAAGGAGACGATGTACGTCTATTAGATGATGGTTTGTCAGGTTAGGCAAGAAAAGACAGGAAATTCATACTTGTCATTTGGTTAAGTTATTATTAGGTAAAGGGTTGGTTGTAGTTATAGTTAGGTAGTTGTAGTTATTATACATATACTAATTTGTACGAAGAGAGAGATAATGAAAAGAGAAGGAAAAGATTAGCTCCACTGTGTGTGTGTGTGTGTGTGTGTGTGTGTGTGTGTGTGTGTGTGTGTGTGTGTGTGTGTGTGTGTGTGTGTGTTCAGTTTAATCGCGGTAAGGTAAATCTCCACAAGTGTAAACCGGAGTGTGTGTGTGTGTGTGTGTGTGTGTGTGTGTGTGTGTGTGTGTGTGTGTGTGTGTGTGTGTGTGTGTGTGTGTGTGTGTGTGTGTGTCTCGGTACACACGTCAAAAAATCATATTCGGAATTCCTTTTACTTCCATGTCTGAGACTGTAATGGCGGCCGTTGAAGTTCCGCCGTGGAAAATGATGGACGGAAGGGAAAGACTCACACATACACATTTCACGCAGTTTTTAGAAAGAGATGTATTCAGCGCATCAATGAACTGCGGGTCCAGGCTGGAGGGTCGGGCGGGAGAGGGGCAGACACGAGAGGCGAGAAGAGGCGAAGCGCTGGTTTGACACTTGACACCCACCACTCATACACTATTGACCGCGCTGGTTCACTCTGCCTATAGGAGAGTTGGAGCATAAGGTTGTCTGGGAATGTTGCGAAAGGCTGTCTCTAAATGGGTAAGTGTGAACCGTGAAAAAAACAGCATATATACGTCCTCTCTGCCTATAGGGAGGTGAGAGGATAAGGTTGTCTGGGAATACTGCGAAAGGTTGTCACTGAATGGGTATGTGGTAAGCATATATACGTCCTCTCTGGCTAAAGGAAGGTGAGAGCATAAGGTTATCTACAAATGGGGAAGTATTGACTGTCTAAGAGCAAAATATGTCCGCTTTGTCTACGGAAGGGTGAGAGCATCAGGTTGTCTATGAATGATGTCTGTGAATGGGCGTGTGAAAGAAAGAAAAATGTTATGTAAGCAAAAAAGAATACGGAATAATTTCAAGAGATAAAAACTGAATATCGATAGTCTTACCCCTTTGAAAATAAGCATAGTGGCGTTATTACTGTACACAAACGTAAACAATCAACTGGCAGCGAGTTTGTGCCGTGTAAGAAAAGAACACTAAATAATTTCAGGAGATAAAAACTGAATATCGATAGTCTTACCCCTTTGAAAATAAACATAGTGGCGTTATTACTGTACCCAAACGTAAACAATCAACTGGCAGCGAGATTGTAGCCTCTCATAGTGCGTGGAAGCTAACAGGGAAATTGTGAAGTGCAAGAAAATAATATGGAATGCTTCAAGACATAAAAACCTAAATATTGATAGTTTTTACATTTCAAAATAAGCACAGAGCCGTTACTACTCTACTCAAGCACGAACAACCAGCTGGCAGCGAGATTATAGCCTCTAATAGTACGCGGAGCTCGGTAACGGCGCGCCTCAGCTGGGAGTAAGGAGCGCCCAGGCCTCGGTAATGAGTGGCGGCGCGGCGCACTCCTGCCTCCTCCTCCTCCTCCGCCGCCGCTGCCGTCTTCATAATGTATTTCATAAACATTTCCCGCGCGTGTGTCGAGCATTGAATTTATGCACTGCCGCAGCATTTATGACGTGGCGACGAGACTTCAACACTGACACACACGCATGTACGCACGCACTCACTCGAGAACCCCACCCTCCCAACAACCCATAAAAGAAAGAAAGAAAAAAGGGAAGGAATACAGAGACAGACAGACAAACAGAAAGGCAAGCAGACACACAAACCAGACACAGACACAAAGGCAAAACAAAAACAGACACACACACACAGAAAGACAGACAGATTGGTAGATAAATGGATAGACAGACAGACACACACACACACACACACACACACACACACACACACACACACACACACACACACACACACACACACACACACACACACACACACACACACACACACACACACCTTCACCACCTCACACTCTCTCTCTCTCTCTCTCTCTCTCTCTCTCTCTCAGTGCGGGGAGATAATTAGTCCATTTACAGCTCCCTCCGCGCGGGGAAATCAAATTAACAAGAAGAATTTGCCTCACGTCTCACACGGCATCGAAATAACGCGATTTAGCTCCGAGCGCAGAAACATAATATTATCAGCCAATGGAAGACGCGAGTGTGCGGAATAATGATCGGGGGGGAGAGTGATGAAAAGCACATACACACACACGCACACGAACACATATACTAGCCCCGCCCCCCCACACACACACTCACTCATAAATACACACACACACTAACGCTCATAGTCGCTCTTTCTCTTTCTATCTCTTTCTCACTCACTCACTCACACGCCCATACACACACACGCACCCTTCTCCTCCCTCTCTCCCCCCCTTCATTCCCACAAGCTCAAGATGACATTTAAAAAGAAAGAGTCAAATCCCTTAGTTCAAAATGATAATAATAAAGGGAATATAATATGAGAGTCAAGATGTGAAGTGTCTTTCCGTGCCGTTGACTAAAACATGAATAAAGAACAAATATATAACGTGCACGACACTGCTCCGGCAGGAAGGAAACAAACAAAAGAAGAGCGGCTCAGAAATCGAGTGTTAGGAAGCGAAAAATGAAAAGGGAAACTAGAATGAATAAACAGACATTCACAATATATCTCTCTCGCGCTCCAAACGAGTATGATACAAAGATGGAGATGAGATAAAGGGAGGGAGAGGAGAGAGAGCCAGGCAGTGAAGTGTATGAACTGTATGAGCATTGGTTGTATAAATGTGAGAGGATGGAGAACAGGTAAAGTAGAGGGCCATAACAATAGAGGGAGAAAAACAGAAAAGGTATTAGACTCCATTGACAAAAACCTGAAGTCATCCTTACATCATTCACATAGTAATTTCCGCTAACATTCTACTCTCCCCTTGGCGTGATACCTTCCTGATTATCATTATTATTACTGGTTATTTTCACGTTAGTTATCCATTCCTTTTCCTTGAGTTTTCCATTCCTTTCCTTGAGTTTTCCATTCCTTTTCCTTGAGTTTTCCATTCCTTTTCCTTGAGTTTTCCATTCATTTTCCTTGAGTTTTCCATCCCTTTTCCTTGAGTTTTCCATTTCTTTTCCTTGAGTTTTCCATTCCTTTTCCTTGAGTTTTCCATTCCTTTTCCTTGAGTTTTCCATTCCTTTTCCTTGAGTTTTCCATTCCTTTTCCTTGAGTTTTCCATTCCTTTTCCTTGAGTTTTCCATTCCTTTTCCTTGAGTTTTCCATTCCTTTCCTTGAGTTTTCCATTCCTTTTCCTTGAGTTTTCCATTCCTTTCCTTGAGTTTTCCATTCCTTTTCCTTGAGTTTTCCATTCCTTTCCTTGAGTTTTCCATTCCTTTTCCTTGAGTTTTCCATTCCTTTTCCTTGAGTTTTCCATTCCTTTTCCTTGAGTTTTCCATTCCTTTTCCTTGAGTTTTCCATTCCTTTTCCTTGAGTTTTCCATTCCTTTTCCTTGAGTTTTCCATTCCAAAAACCCTACGGAAACATCAACTAAACTTTCACTTACTATGTGGTATACTATTACGGTTCTTTTAGGCAGAAATAGTCAGATATATGGGTGGATGGAAATTAGAGCTTTACGATCTTTTTTTTTTTTTGCACATAATGGTGCATAGTGATCGTCTCCAAAGACTAGCGCCGGCTTGAGGTTCATCCTGACGCTGCTTTGTGTATCTTTCCACCACACGACTATAACCTGCATCCTCACATTTACTAATTTATGTTTGGTTCCTGAGCTTTTGCCTGCATCTTTTTTTCATGCGAGAAGGGGAGTGCTTGAGTAATACTTTTCACTCTAACCCACTATTTTCTTTTGTTGCTGAGTTGATGCAAGGCAGTCAGTCTTCTTAATTTAATTGGAGCCGTAATAACCGAGGGGGTAGACTAACATAGGGATAGATACAATTTAACCTTGAACCTCATGTGCTTCTGCTAAAAACAGACTTTTTCTCTGCAATGACAGACTTAACTAAAGTCGAGCAGATGCTGCCCCTAACTTTTATTGTAACCAGCATGTGAATATCTGTAAGCTTTGGAAGTATGCAGACAAGTCTTACTTACCCTTTGCTTGACATACCACTGTTACCCGTTACGGGAATTATTTTTGGGGTCACAGATGTCAATCATCCACGTTCGTTACGATCGAGTGATAGGTGGAAATTTGTATTTTTCATTTGATGTTTATTAATGCTGGAATTACTTTACTCACTTATGCTGGAATTATATATTTCAGTGAGATTTATTACAACAGTGATTTCACAACTTGGTGACAGGATTTTCTTTTATAGTACTGTACTGAGTATTAGGAGTTAGTGGTGCTGACTGCCGATGCTACTAAGGTTCTCCAGACTTGTCCTTGTTATCACATTGTAACTATTTGGAGACTCTACGGATAACATCATCTCTTTTCACACAACCTTATCTATTGTTGTAAACCCTACCCGTCTCAACGGCGTGCCGAGGATAACGACACTGGCAATTAGTTGCCACGCAACGGATGAGTGTTTCTCTACGACAGTTTTGTGTCAAGGTGTGACACAAAACTCGCGTCGTCCATCACGCGGCGAATGTGGGTCCAGTACGCTATCACTTCGGCCACCGCCTACCCTAATATTTTAACAAGGCATCTGCACCGTGACCGTGAGTGTACTGCAAGTTTCACGTATACAGGCTGGTAGCAGGGTTGTTTTTAGTGCATTATCAACATTTTGGTGCCTAGCACACACACATTTGATAAGGCTTTTGTAGAGGTTATGATGCAGGTATTTCCATGGGTAGTTTTATGAGCCTAGTGACAGTTTAACAAGGACGTGAGAGTGCTGCAGCTTCCACGTGTGCAGGCAGGTAGCGAATGGCAGGTGGATGCGGAAGGCGGATGTCGCGTGAGTACATCTCTTCTCTGCCTTCCCCTCGCGCGACCTCCCAACTCTCGCGTTTTACCAATAAATTTTAGGGTTACAGGATTCTCTCTCTCTCTCTCTCTCTCTCTCTCTCTCTCTCTCTCTCTCTCTCTCTCTCTCTCTCTCTCTCTCTCTCTCTCTCTCTCTCTCTCTCTCTCTCTCTCTTTTAGATTTTCATTTTCGGTCACTTCCTCTTTTCCTCCTCCTCTTCCATTTTTATCCGGTCGTCCATTTTTCAACGTTCAATATTACCCAGTTTCCTGTATTCATTCCTTGTCTGTCAGTGTGTGTGTGTGTGTGTGTGTGTGTGTGTGTGTGTGTGTGTGTGTGTGTGTGTGTGTGTGTGTGTGTGTGTGTGTGTGTGTGTGTGTGTGTGTCCGTCAGTCAATAATTCCTTCATTTAGTTAGTCTGGCAATCTTGGTCAGTCAGTCAGTCAATCAGTCGGTCAGTCGCTGCATCTCCCTTCAATCACTCACTCACTCAGTCATTCAGTCATTAAGTCACCTAGTTCTCTCTCTCTCTCTCTCTCTCTCTCTCTCACACACACACACACACAGACACAACCACACACACACACACACACACACACACACACACACACACACACACACACACACACACACACACACACCGGCAGAAATATTGAATATTGAATAAAAAACGAAAAAATAAAAAGAGGTAAAAAAAACGTTGTAAGAATTTTGACGTTTTTCTTGCTATTTCTACACGTATAAGTTCCCCGGCCTGTCAAAACCATACTTTGCCTCCCTTGACGAGCGTTTTGTGTGCCTAAGAGAGAGAGAGAGAGAGAGAGAGAGAGAGAGAGAGAGAGAGAGAGAGAGAGAGAGAGACAAGCAGACAGACAGACAAACAGACAGACCCACAAATAGATAGATAGATAGATAGATAGATAGATAGATGGATAGATATATATATACATACTGAGAGAAAGACAGATAGACAGACAGACAAGTTATCCTATAAAGCTCGTAGTTTTCATTATATCATTCGTAGCAAAAATAAAAATAACGTTCTGGAACATAAATGAAATTCGTGCCAGTGTTAATGTTAAGTTGAACAAGAGAACACACGATTACCTGACAGGACGCAGCGCCGGGAATGAGCGGAACGGCAAATACAGATTGTTGGTGGAGCGGAAAAAAATAAATTACTACAAAAACGATGTTCTGTTTTATTCTCTATCTATCTATATATCTTTTTTTTTACATCAGAGGACACGGCTCAAGGGCAACAAAAAGAGTAAAAAAAAAAAAGCCCATTTGACTCTCCATCTGTCTATCTGTCTCAACCTATCCATCTATATATTTCTATCTTTATATTTTTATCTCTCTCTCTCTCTCTCTCTCTCTCTCTCTCTCTCTCTCTCTCTCTCTCTCTCTCTCTCCTCTCCTCTCCTCTCATCTCTTCTCCTCTCTCTCTCTCTCTCTCTCTCTCTCTCTCTCTCTCTCTCTCTCTCTCTCTCTCTCTCTCTCTCTCTCTCTCTCTCTCTCTCTTGGCTTCATCAACAAACACCTGACTCACTAATAATAATACCAGGTTACAATTTATTTCGACACGATAAGGGCCGCGGAGGTGGAGTGTGTCTTTATGCTAAGGATAATCTAAGCTCCAAGATCATTACACCAGATGTTGAACCCTGTACTGAAATCGAAAACATATGGATCACAGTTCAAAGCAGAAAACTACCATCAATCATTGTAGGATGCTTATACAGACATCCCAAAGCCCCCGCTACCTCAAATGATTATCTAATGGAAATCTTCAAGCACGTTAACCTAAGAAAGAAACCCATGTATGTGTTCGGCGATCTTAACGATAACCTTCTAGTTAACAACAGCAACCTGCAGAAAATAATTGAAGCTTGCGGTTTATTCCAAGTAATAAGTAAACCAACACGTGTCACCCCCCAGTCTGCCACACTACTTGATGTCCTAATCACAAACAAAAAATAAAGTATTGTTACCTCTGATTGCCTTCCCAGTACTATCGCAGATCACGACATGATTATCTCAAAAATCGACATTAGCAAACCCAAACGAACTAAAATAAAGAAAACTTTCAGAAGCATGGCCACATACAATAAAGATAACTTTTGTGAAGCATTGCTAACCAGCTCAGACTGCTTAAATAATATCACGTTAACTGATGACATTGACGAACAGGTGAATATACTTAACACAATATTCAATTCTTGCCTAGATCAAGTTGCCCCAATGACGACTAAATATATAAATAGACCACCTGCTCCCTGGATTGACAAAGAAGTAAGAGAAAACATGAGGTACAGGGATAGCTTACAAGGCCAGCTAAAATTAGATCGACACACACACAACTTTACAACAAATATAAAGAAGAAAAGAAACGCGTTAAGGGTAAGCTTCACAAGGTAAAAAAGACATACTATCATAATAAATTCCGCCAAAGTAAAGGCAACTCGTCACAAATATGGAGTAATTTTAGAGGTATAGTGCCTAACAATAAACCTAATAACAACATCATCACTAACGAAGATATTAATGACAAGGCGGAGGATTTTAACAACTACTTCGCTAACGTAGGAAGAGAAACTTTTGAGAGGTGTAAAAATGACTCTACTAACAATAATACTAACTCAGACAAACGTACGAGTAACTCATGACACTATTGATAACTTAGACACAAATAACTTCTTCAGACCTAAACCAGTTGATGTTGAGACTGTAATTCTAACAATATCCAAACTAAAGGAGACCAAAGCTGTAGGTAGCGATGGCATTTCTTTAAATTTCATAAAAGACAGCCTTTTTGTTACAGCCTTCTACCTAACATGCATATTCAACACCTCAATAGTTACAGGTAAATTTCCCACCCCATGGAAACATGCCATTGTTGTCCCGATTTTTAATGAAGGGGATAGCAATATCAACTCCAATTACAGACCTATATCTCTCCTCCCTGTAATATCAAAGGTCTTAGAAAAAATTGTAGCTAAGCAACTTTCTGACCACCTAGAAGGGAATGCTTTACTTTCTAACTCTCAACACGGATTCAGGCCGGAATTATCTACTGAAACTGCTGTCACAGTAATATCCAATAATGTATATAGTAATCTAGATAACAAGATAATTACTCTGATAACTTTATGTGACTTATCGAAGGCATTCGACAGTGTTAACCACGACATTTTACTGCAGCGATGCCTTAAACTACGTATAGACCCTTTCTGGATCCAAGACTACCTATCAAACAGAACTCAATCAGTCCGGCTAAACAATAACATATCACCCAAATCCTTAATAACACATGGAGTCCCACAAGGCTCTATCCTTGGCCCTATTCTTTTTACTATTTTTGTTAATGATATCTCAGATCACATCAGCGACTGTATACTGGTTCAGTACGCAGATGACACACAGTTTATCCACAGTGACAACATTAATAACATAGACCAGCTAATAACCAGAGCTAAAGTAACACTGTCGAATGCCAAGACTTACTTCCTAAAAAGTGGCCTTATGTTGAACTCTAACAAAACCCAATTTATATTTATCGGCACACGGCAACTTTTATCGAGCTTACCAGATGATATGACCATCAACTTTGACGGAAGTGATATACCAATAAACAAACATGTTAAAATATTGGGTGTTTACTCTGACAAGTACATGACGTTCGACACACACATACATCAATTCAACAAAAAAAGTAATAGGGGTTATAATGTTCATAAACAGATTAAGGACATATTTGATAAGGACACCAGAGTGATTGTTATCAAGACACTCGTGTTAAGTCTAATCAATTACGGACTAAAAATATGGGGCAACACCAATGAGACCCTCATGCAGCGAGTGCAAAAACTGCAAAACTTCGCTGCCAAAGTTGCTGCTGGGGGCTACAAAAGACGCGACCGTGCTACTCCTGTGTTACAAGAACTAAAGTGGATAAAGATGAAAGAAAAAGTGAAATTCGATCAGTGCATAATGGTGTATAAAGTGACCCATAAATATTATCCTGAGTGGCTACTAAACTTACCATATGTAACGCAAATTAACGAGCTTGTAACAAGACAAAACGGAGACCTATTTATCCCTAGAGTGAGAACAGACAATGGTGCGCGGTCACTATTAGTAAGTGGACCAAGAGCATGGAACAAGCTCCCCCCTAATATAAAAGAACTCCCGTCACTCACGAGCTTCAAGAAAGCCCTAACTATTCACGCTCTTCATGGAGGCTTTTGCTAAAGAACGCGTGAAGGACATAATATACACTTATCTAGTACATATGTATTATATCTAGTAAGTTCCTATATATGATATCCCGTGTAAATATTTAGTAATTAAGATAAAAGATTAGTTAAAGAAAGTCTTATATATGATATATATATTACATGTAAAGTATTTAGTAATTAAGAGAAAAGTCATTTTACATTGTACTTTAATGGAATAAAGCATTCTGATTCTGATTCTGATTCTCTCTCTCTCCATATGTCTCTATCTATCTATTTATCTATCTATATATCTATCTGTATCTCAGCCTATATATATATATATATATATATATATATATATATATATATATATATATATATATATATATATATATATATATATATATATTCTCTCTCTCTCTCTTTTCCTCCATTACTAAGCTACCTCTCACACACCTCACCCCCTTTCCTAATCCCCTTCACTCTGTGTTTTTATCTTTCATTTCAGCTAAGATGGTGACTAAGAAGTGCAGTACTTGTAACGGTAGCTTCTCAGCTCACCTTTTTACAGGGCGTTCTGCTGTCTGTCGACTGTGTCTCTCCAGGCAGCATCTCGAGACAAGACTGCAGGAGCAGGAAGAGAAGATGGAAGCAGGTCAGAATAAAATAATAGAGCTTTCTCGTACTGTTGCCTCCTTGCAGGAATTCATCCAGGCTAACATTGCTGTGGTGCCAAACCCTTCTCCAGCCGCCCCTTTGCCCTCAGCGGTGCCGTCGACACCAGCGGACAACACCACGCAGCGGGAGGATGCTAGTGGCACCGCCCATGATGGCTTCACCGTCGTGAATGGAGGACCCAAACCAGCCAGACAAGCGATTTATCCTGTTCATTGCCTCAACAGGTTTGCCATTCTGGAGGAGGAGGACGAGCAGGAGTGCACCTTCCTGGTGGGTGACCCCATGATTCGCCAGCAGTTCGTTGAGTTCTGCGGCAGAGTTCCTCGTCGAAGACGGAACTATTGCTATCCTGGTGCTGGGATCGACGATGTAGCTGCTGCTCTTGAGATCTCCCCCAGGCTACTAATGATTCACTGTTTGTTATTCACACAGGTACGAACGACGTCACCCCGACCCGGTCTGAGGAACTTCTGGACAAGTACCGTAGGCTCATCCAGCAGTATAAGTCTAAACCCCCTAACATTTTGATTTCAGGAGTTCTACCACGGACTTGGGCGAAGAGCGACTTTTTCAGTAAGTCCTTCAGCCTAAACAACCGCTTACAGACTCTTTGTAGGGAGCTTGACGTGGAGTTCTTCAACGCATGGGACAATTTCCATGGACAAAGTGAGCTCTTCCACAGGGACGGATTGCACCTCTCTCCCATCGGGGCAGCCAGATTCGGAGGGCTCCTCAACGATGCAGTACGTGACATCAGATCAAAAAACGAGTCTCAGCCACGTCCCTCCACCCCGCCCGTGTAAATAGACGCCGTGCATCGCAACAAACCCGTAACCGTGATCCCGCAAGTACCACCACCTCTATTACCAAGCCTCTAGATAAATGAAAAATCCTTAGTTTCAATGCGCGTAGCCTATGAAACAAATTGATGAACTGAGATGTTTTGCTCTAACAGAAAATTTTGACATAATTGCTATAATCAAAACATTTATCGACACCACAAATATTGATTTATGTTCCGAATACAACATTGATGGCTACAGACTCTTCAACAAAGATCGTGTAAACCGTAGAGGCGGTGGAGTCGCCCTTTATGTCAAAATATATTTGCAACCCAATGACAAAACACCGAGAAACAGCAATGTTGAACATTTGTGCGTGCGAGTAAACATTGCAGAAGCCAACTTAAATATATATGTCACCTACAGACCTCCCGGGCAATCACTCGATGACAACCTTGAAATCTACAGCGTCTTAAGGCAGTCACTTAATAACAACGACTCACTGATATTAGGAGACTTTAACCTCCCCATATCGATCAAGGACACTGTCAGGTACAGAAGGCGAGTCACATAGAATGATCGAATTTCTAGAAGAAAATTATCTAAGCCAAATGTTTTCTGAGCCAACTCGACAAAATAATATCCTTGACCTTGTTATAACGACCCAAGATGACCTAGTCAGTAATGTCAAGATAGGAGAACACCTCGGTTCTTGCGATCATAAATTAGTGCGCGTCGACATTAGAGCTCAATCAAGAGTGATTGAAAATAAAGTAAAGGTGCCCAATTTCAAAAGAGCTAACTTCGTAGAAATCCGACAAAAACTAACAAAAATACAACTATCAGATGACGGCAACGTAGAGGAAGCCTGGCTAAGTTTTAAAATCACTTACTCACTCAGCAGAACACATTCGTCCCCTTGTGCGAGAAGCGAATTAACACTAATAAAAGCCCACCGTGGTATAATCGCGAAATTAAACACTCAGTCAATGAGAGAACATTGTTTTACAGGTTAACGAAAGAACAAGGCACGCCCGAAAATATTAGACTTTATAATGATGCCAAGCGACGAGTAAAGACTAGTATGTCAGGCAAAGCGTAGACATCAAGAAAATATTGCAGTAAACTGTAAAATAATCCGAAATCTTTCTTCAGTTACATAAACAATGACGGTCAAGTAAACCAATGGATCGCGAATTGGTTGGCGGTGGCCGAAGTGATAACGTACTGGACCCACATTCGCCGCGTAATGGACGACGCAGGTTCGAATCCTCCGCTACCCTCCGGATTTTCGGTCACCGCCAGTGGCTTAAACCTACATGCTGTCCTGAAGACCACCCATCAGCGGACTCTAGAGGAAGCCGTCCAAGCGAATCGAAGTACGAGTTCGGGGGTGGCAGCAGAGCCAATACAGATGGCACCACTATAAACACTCGCCTGCACCAGAACGGTGATGACCAGCCCCACCTGGAAAGCGCGGGCCATTGTCAGGCCCCACCGAAGGAAGTACCTACCGGCGCAATAGGCAACAACATAATAAATACAAAAAAAAAAAAAAAAAACAGACAACAAAAAGAGTTGTGATTGACAGATTTAAATCAGAGTGGGCGCCGGTCACTAGTGAAAATCCCCTCAGGCTCTGATTCTTGACCCCAGTGCTCTTCATTATTTACATCAGCAGTATGGATGTTGGACTCAATAATCGCATTATAAATCTGCAGACGACACAAGATTGGTAACCAGTTCTCACTGACAAGACAAGCAGGCCTCCAAGAGTTTACACAAATTTCAGCAGTCGAGATAGTGGGGATACCACCTTTAATGTAGACAAGTGGCAGGTCCTTCAAGTTGGAACAAAAATAAAAAAGTTCGATTGCGAAATACGCGGCGTTAAACTCACAAGCGTTCAATGCGTTAAGGACCTGAGGTCAAAATCGCGTCAAATTATCAAATTCTACATCAATGCATCGATGCAGCAAATAAAGTGAACATGATGTTGAGCGCTACATTAAAACCATCTTATTCAAGAATAAAGATGCCAATACTTCCGCTCTACAATGGATTTGATCAGACTGAATTCAGATATGAGAATTTTCCCAGTTTTAGTCTCCCCACCATGCAAAGGACATTGCTAAACTAGAAGGTGTTCAGCTGGCGTCGAGCAAAAGAAACGATCCCTTCCTTGCGCAACAAATCACCTACGAAGAAAGGCTTTCCACCCTTAACATGTTTCTCTCTCTTCGAGAAAACGTCGCCTCGAGGAGAAACTGATCGAATTTTGAAAATACTTAATGGTTTCACGAATGTAGACAGAACAATATTGTTTATGATCGATGACACTTTGCGAACGAGGAACAACGGTACAAAGCTCAAATGTGAACAAGTAAATTCACTGCATAATTTTTACGCCTTCACCAACGTTGTAGTGCGAGAATGGAATAAGCTCCACTACATCAGTGGTCCAGTGGTAACACGATTGACTCCTTTAAAAACTAGCTCGACCGTCCAGTTCCTTGAACTTAATATTAACTTCTAAGAGTAGAAAAGCAACGTTTTTGGAGCCATCTGATTAATGTAAAATCACTTATGTTTAGGACAGATACACCTAGTCTGGACCATGGGAGTCATTTTAGTCTGAATTTTCTATGTAACACTCTCTCTCTCTCTCTCTCTCTCTCTCTCTCTCTCTCTCTCTCTCTCTCTCTCTCTCTCTCTCTCTCTCTCTCTCTCTCTCTCTCTCTCTCTCTCCTCTCTCTCCTCTCTCTCCTCTCTCTCCTCTCTCACACACACACACACACACACACACACACACCTCTAACCAATTGTTCCCATCATAACTCCTTCGGATGAGGCCCTTTAAAACACACACACACACACACACACATACACACATAATATATTCCCACTTGAACCTTGTATTTCAGCATTGATGGGTTAGGCTATCACCTGGTTGGATTAAACGATACATATTATATTATGAACCCATGTATTTCGGCATTGATGGGTCAGGCTATCAGTGGTTGGATTAAACGTGCCACGCCTGATAGTGTGCGATGAAACAAAATAGAAATATATATAAAATGTGTGATGAACTGGGGAGGGGAGGGAGTGTGTGTGGGGTAATGGGAATGTGTGTGTGTGAGAGAGAGAGAGAGAAAGAAAGAAAGAAAGAGAGAGAATGAGGCTTACGTTCAACTCACTTAGCTTATTATAGGTTTTTAGTAAGAGCTAATTTCGAAAGAATGTCTAAGGCGTGTTTTCCTATACTGATGCTTTCCTCTGTACTATGAACCTAAAAGAACACTTATTACACACCCAGTTGGGAAGTCTCATATCGGGCTTTGAGAAGAATTATACTGGTGATTTGAGTCAGGGCGTCTCCAGCACATACCAGGCGTGGTCCCTAACATACAGGGCTTGTTCCAGGCGTGGTGCGGACGGTGGTGGCGCAGGACAGGAGGCGGCGCGGGGCTGTCCATCGTGAAAGTTGTCCGACAGGGGGCAGCGGCGCCCCTCGCGACACCTGCCATGCAGGAAGTGACGCCCCCCGCTGCTATTGTGTGTGTGTGTGTGTGTGTGTGTGTGTGTGTGTGTGTGTGTGTGTGTGTGTGTGGTTTACATAGATTTACATAGAAAATAAGACCACCCTGTGGACCCCATGGTCCAGACTAGGTGGCCTGTCATGAAACCCTAAAGTGATTTTACATTAATCAGATGGCTCCAAAACGTTTGCTTTTCTACTCCTAGTTAATATTAAGTTCAAAGGAAGTGACGAGGTCGAGCTTGTTTTTAAAGGGGTCGTGTTACACTGGACCACTGATGGTGGGAGGTTATTCCATTCTCCGCACTTTACAACGTTGGTGAAGAAAAATTAGGTGCAGTGTGAAATTTACTTGTCTACATTTTGAATTTTGTGCCATTGTTCCTCGTTCGCATAAAGTGTCATCGATCATAACAATTTTGTTCTGTCTCTACATTCAGTATTGGAAACCGTAGAGAGAGTATTTTAAAACATTCGATCAGTTTTCCTCCAGAGCGACGTTTCTCAAGAGAGAACATGTTAAGGGTGAAAGCCTTTCTTCGTAGGATGTGTTGCGCAAGGAGGATCGGCATTTTTGTTGCTCGATAGCTGAACACCTTCTGAACTAACAATGTCCTTTACATGGTGGGGAGACCAAGCAACCACCGCATATTCCAACTGAGGTCTGACTAAACTTTTGTAGAGCGGAAGTATTACATCTTTGTTTTTAATAAAAGTTTCTTTTAATGAAGCCCAACATTCTGTTCCTTTATTTGCTCCCATCGATGCATTGATGTGAGAATTTTGAGGTTTGACGCGATTTTTAATCCCAGGTCCTTAACGCATTGAACACTTGTGAGTTTAACGCCGCGCATTTCGTAATCGAACTTCTTATTTTTTGTTCCAACTTGAAGGACCTGGCACTTGTCTACGTTAAAGGGCATCTCCCATTTATCCGACCAAGCTGAAATTTTGTCTAAATCCTCTTGGAGGCTTTCCCTGTCTTCGCCAGTGAGAACCGAGTTACCAATCTTTGTGTCATCTGCAAATTTACTAATGCGATTATTGAGTCCAACATCCACATCGTTGATGTAAATAATGAAGAGCACTGGGCCAAGAACCGAGCCCTGAGGACGCCACACTAGTGACCAGCGCCCTTTCTGAGTTAAATCCGTCAATCACTACTCTTTGTTGTCTGTTGCTCAACCAATTCGCGATCCATTGGTTTATGACCGTCAATGCCTATTTGCTTTAATTTATAAGTAATTTGTGATGTGGGACTTTATCAAACGCTTTCTGTAAATCAACATAGACTACTTCCACTGAATTGGTTACGTAATAAAATGAGAAGAGATCATTATAAAAAGGTCAGTAGGTTTGACAGGCAGGATCTTTTGTTACGGAAGCCATGTTGTGAATCCCCAATTAATGATGGTAACTTTCAAGAAATTGTAACTCCACAATTTGTCTCTAATTATGCTCTCGAAGTAAACACACCTACAATTGAAGTTAGAGCTAATGGAATTAAGTAGATTTACCTAGTATATTTGTTGTCTCCTTTTCTTAAAAATCGGTTGTCACGTTAGCCTTTTTCCAATCCTAAAGGGACGATGCCTTGTCGCAAAAGGACTATAATATTGAAGATACGGTAGTGAGGGAGAGAGTATTTCGATCTTTGTTTCTTTATAGCAGTATAGGATATACTTTGTCGGGTCCAGGACTTTTATTTGTTTTAAGTGAAAAGAGAGAGAGGCAGAGAGGTGTTTGTGTGAGGTGCGTGTGTCTCCAGTGTGTGTGTGTGTGTGTGTGTGTGTGTGTGTGTGTCAGCCTCTAGGGTACAAGAACCTTTAATTAATATGACTATAGTCAGTTTTTACGAGAGCTGGCTGTTAAGTCCATCGAGGAATTGGACTCGCGGACCTAGCATCATTGCTTGCAGGTGACGGCCTCTTGCGTCGCTCATTGGCTGTTGTTTACTTCTAGATCCAACCTGCCGTGACATATAAGCCCGTATTCTTAGACATTTCGGCGACAATCACACATTGACAAAGGAAACTTTCGTAGGGTTGGGGAACATTTCCAGGGATAGATTTTATGACCCTGGTAGTGAGGCTGACCATTCTTCTGTACCATGGACGTGAAAAACTCTCATTAAACCCAATTCATCTCCTTTTCGGTAACTTTCGTCAATAGTTGATCTTGATTAGTGAAAGCGTCTGAGAAATACCGAACAATAGCCTACTATCTGTCGCTCTCTTCTACCTCTTTACCATTACCCACAGTCAATGAGTCCGCAGTCACCTGAAGGATTAGAGCCCGCCAGCTCTCGATGGAGACCAACCTGGATTCCCTTCTAACCATCAATCCTTTAACTAGCAATCCTCCTTCAGGTCTCTGATGAGGGTCGCGAGGACGTGAACGACCACATGCCCCAGAAGGAGGAGCCCGCCTACCACACCTACGTGGCCGATAACTTGCCGCCAGAACACACTCCGTCATTAGCGCTGCGGGCCTCGGACCCGTGACGGCGCCCTCAACACCTCCTTCGCCATCACCAAAGGGAACCAGCTGGCGCTCTTCAAGATACGCCCCGCAGACCAGATAAGGAAGGGAACTTGTTTTGTGCTTCTTTACATCCGAGAAAGCAAATGTCAAAGGGCAAACAAAGAAACAAAAATAGGGAAAAAGGTCCATACAGCCAATTCCTCCTACCAGAAATGCGATTGAGGAATTCCTAAAAAGAGTACATTGAGAGGGGTTTGAAAAGGTGTCGATACTCCTCTCTCCAGTGTGTGTGTGTGAGTGTGTGTGTGTGTGTGTGTGTGTGTGTGTGTCGTGTGTGTGTGTGTGTGTGTGTGTGTGTGTGTGTGTGTGTGTGTGTGTGTCATTCACCTCTTGGTATCCTGCGTGTCTCTCTCCAGGAACAGCCCAGCCGTTCCCCCTACGGAAGAGCTTGCAGAGCTCGTAGCTTTCGATCTTTGGGTATTACTGAGACCACTCACACAACACACCGCGATAACGAGGTCGCAACTCCTTGCCTGACGTCGCGTACCTACTCACTAGAGTGAACAGGGGCTACACGTGAAAGAAGATAAACCCAACTTATCTTCACTTGACCCAGGGGATGTGTGTGTGTGTGTGTGTAATGACCGTGTGTGTGTGTGTGTGTGTGTGTGTGTGTGTGTGTGTGTGTGTGTGTGTTCCAGTAGTCGTTCCGGAAGTGATATAATAATGACTCGGGTGTGTCATACCCGTCAATAACTGTCTCTCAGAGCGTAGAGTCACCACTGTAAGTAGCTTTTATATAGTTATAATAATGCAGATTTTGTTTATATAGCAGAGCTTTTGATTCCCACAAACCCGCCGTGATAGCTGTCCGTAAATATCTAAGTTCCTTACCTCCTCTCTTACTAACATTTCACAGCGAGAAAAAAAACATCAAACTTCAAAGAGATTCATAATTACCGCGGCATTCTCTTTGTAAACAAGGCTAATGTATGCTACGCGGTGTGTGCTGAGAAAAAAAGCCCACATTATGCTCGATTTGAGTGTTGCCTCCTCACGCCGCTCCTAAATAATGTCAAACAGATCTAAATATTACCTTGCCATCTCTTTATAAACAAAGGCTAATATGTGATGCTTGGTAATGGGTTGGGAAACAAAAACAATACAACCGTATTTAAAAGAAAACATGAATTGTAGTATTGCATCACACGCCGCTCTGAATAACGTCAAAAGAGATCTAAATATATATACGATAGAGTCTCTTGTTGCTTGTAAGCTTCTGAGGTTTTTGGTTGTCAATGAAAGCTTCTCATGCTGTTGGCGCTTTATTCCTTCAAACACTGGACGTCAGGGAGATTCGCGGGATTGGGAAGGCCACTGCCTTTCTGCATCTACTCGCCAATCGAACTCCTTAATGCATGGATGCGGGGACGTTATTGCTGTGCTACCACATTGCGCAGGCAATCAGGTACTGCCGTTCGATCCCACTTCATGTCACTGTTCATTGTCACACGCGCCGCGTTGAACCGCACACGCTGAAGTCTGGCGCATCCACCACCAACGGCGCCGCCAGACGCGGCCACACACAGCTTCGCTTGTGCCCGCAGAACTGAACTTCTGACGAAGAATTCACAACAACGCCCCCAAGTGCCAAGATGCCTGCGATGCCAGCAGCACAACGTCCACGCCCAGGCTTCTCGCCCGCCACCAGGGCACATACCTGAGCGCACGCTGGCCAGTAGCGGTCTCCAACGTCACTCTGCCGACCCGACGCACTGGAATGAGTCTTCGCTAATGGTGAGTGGTGATGTTGGTCGTCTGTGGTTGCTGCACTGGAAAGCGCTGAACACTGAGCGTGCACGATGGTGTCTGTACACGCAAGGTGTCGACCAGGGCTCCGGCACCACCGGCTGTCGACGAAGTAGTTGCTTACGCCTGTCGGGAGGAACTGGTGTCCGGGGAGAGGTTGCTGGCTGCTTCGATGCGCCCCTCGGCGTCGTTTCCCTTCTGCGGGCACGTAGCTGCAAGATGTCCCGTCTGGCCACAGCTCCAGCAACGGCGCGGCCGCCGTGTTTTCCCCCGCGACGGTTGTGTGAGAGCTGGGCTGGCGATGGTGTTGACGATTGGCCCTTCTGTGTTACCGGTGAGCAACCTTGCGGCGACACTCCAACCGCCACCGTACGAGCATCACTAAGAACAGCGCGAGCCCGGCCTGCCACACTGGCCCAGGTCCCGAGTCCATTCGGCTCTAGATCAGCACCGGATAATGCGACGAACATCTTCCTGGCAACCCAGCCACAAACTGCTCCGTCAGGGCGCGTTCAGGAATGCCTCGAACAAGGTCGGCAGCCGCCTGTAACGGGGTCAGCGAGAAGACGTCTGCCTGATTCACTTGGTCAGAAGCCGGCGCGCAGTGAAGGCCGCATATGCCGCGCGTACTGATCGAAATGCGACCTGCCGCGTATTACAAAGCATCGCCGCACGGCTGCCTGTAAACCACGGCTGGAGGTCGGCAGTTGTGACCAGACGGCGAATGCCCCACCTTGTCAGGCGCAGCGGCAGCACGGATTCGAGCACGACGCCCCGAAGCGGCTGTAGCACAACATCTCTGCCCGCGTCAGCCACTCCACAACGTCCGTTGTTCCATCGTACTCTAGAAAGGGTCTAACCAACCGGGCGTCAAGCGGCAGTATGGCTGGAGTCGAGGGCAAATTGGCTACCAGCTCCGGAACATCAGGCAGGGTCTTCTTCTTCTCACTCCATGAATTGCCTGGATGAAAAGCTTAGCCAGTTTGTCAATGAAAGCTTCTCATACTGTTAGCCTTTATTCCTTCCAAACACACTGGACGTCAGAGGCGATTCGCCTTGGTTGGAGAGGCCACTGCCTTACTGCCTCTGCGAATGAACCACCTCCGCCAGCCTCGCCTTCCGTCCCTGACGTCACTGCAAGAGTTAAACAAGTAGTCAGCCATCACCCTATGCATTGATGCACGTACACACACGCACACACTGGTACAACCACTTACACACGTTAGATGGTTTACACATAATTATTCATTCGAGTACACTCCATACGCTTACACAGCCACCCATACGCCCTTAGTACGTTGCAGGTTCACACACACACACACACACACACACACACACACGATAACTTGCACCTTCACCTTCCCTTTACTAACACCCATTCCCCAGGCACCCTCAAAACCCTGGTGCCGCTGGAAAGGGAGGAGCAGGCGGACCACGAGGCTCTGGGTGCCGGGTTAGCGGCAGCCAGCGGCCAGCTGTCCTCCGTCACCCCGGTCTTCATCACCGTGAATGACGTCAACGACAACCGCCGGCCAGGTTCCTGGAGCCGCTCTACCATCACTGTCCCCGCCCGCAGCTTAAGACCAAAAACGGGAAGGGCTCTTGAGGGTGAAGTGGCCCCCCTACCTGAGAGCTTACACGCTCTTTCTCTTGTCATAATCAATCTCTACCGCCGACTTTGGGAGTTTAAAAGGAATATGGGGAGTATGTTGAGTCCCAAGGCTTACACATTCATTACAAACAGTCCTGAATTTAAAAGTGAATGTGGAGAAGTATTTAGAAACCGGCATTCTTACTACTCTCCTCCCTCTCATCATCACGAGGAGCCAGTCTCTTACGTCATCTTTGGTGTTTAATTATGGTAGTACTATATTATAATTTCGCATCATTTTTGTATTTACACACTTTGCTAAGCTCTAGTAAGCCAATCCCCTCACCATGCATA